>NC_089839.1:231442948-231742948 GCF_035609145.1 Eleutherodactylus coqui
GAGCTTATATGTATAGTTGATCAGCTGGAATCCGCTGATCAGGACCCCAACTGATCAGCTGTTCGGGCATCCACTGTCACCGGCAGAACACACAGGGTACAAAGCAGAGGCAGATCACTCCGATCCTGCGTAGTGGCCAAAGTTGGTAATTGCAGGTGCAGCTCTCACTGATTATGGAAGTCGTGCCTGCAATTACCAGTATCAGCCACTACATGGGTTGGCGCTAGCTGCCTCTTTTCCGTACTCTGTGTTTTGTCGATGACAGCAGACGCCTGAACAGCTAAACAGTCGAGGTCCTGAGTGGCGGACCAATCAGCTAATGAGATGAGCTTTCCAGAGGATAGGTCATCAATGAAAATAGCCTGGAAAACCCCTTTAACCCTATAAACTGTTCCCACCACACTGTAGGACATGAAGACATTTCTAAACTTAGAGATTGGTCCCTTATTAGCCCTGAAGCGTCCATTGGATGTATCCAAAGGTTCCAAGTGTCCGGCTGAATCGTTGTCCTATCAATTGATGTGTATGAAACACCCAACAGCATACACTGGCAACTCGAGCAGAGAACCAGCGTGCGTGCTGAGGAATCATAGTCATTCAGTGCCTGCACCAGTCCCCATACCACTTCCGGGGTCATTAGCATTCTGATTGGTGGGGATCAGAGAATGCTCGGAATGATGACGATTCCTCTCCCTGCAAAAGGGAGAACACACTGTGCATGCGCTGGTTCTCTGCCTCATCCACAGCCATTCATAGAAGCACTGACTTAACAACACTTCAATAGGACACTTGGAAGGTCTGGATATGCCCAGCAGACACTTCAGGATTAATTAGCATAAGGTATACTAACTAAGGTACAGCTCTACTGAGATAGATAATCAACTTTTCATAGCATAGTGGGAATGGTTTACTGGGGTAAGTCCTGGTGACA
The DNA here is from genome assembly GCF_035609145.1 of Eleutherodactylus coqui. Taxonomy (NCBI): domain Eukaryota; kingdom Metazoa; phylum Chordata; class Amphibia; order Anura; family Eleutherodactylidae; genus Eleutherodactylus; species Eleutherodactylus coqui. The sequence continues at coordinate 231,443,880 of NC_089839.1, forward strand.
AGTTCCCTTTAAACAGTAATGCATGATTATTCTTTTTAACATATTTACTAATGTCCTGGTAGAAGGATTGTGCAGTAAAATAGTAATATGTGTAGATGACACAAAACTATGTAAGGGCTCCTGCACACTGGCGAGGGCGATGTGATTCACGGCCTGATATCGCTCTCGCAAACCTTCTAAAACCCCTGGATTTGAGGCATTTTCATGTGAAAACAACCTTGCATCACTGCGGGGAATCCTTTCATCCCATTGAAAGCAATGGGAGAGGATCGCTATCCCCTGCTGCGACTGTGACAGCTGCAGCAGGGAATTCCTTGGATGTGAAACCCCTGGATGCTGTCACATCCAGGGCTTTAACTTTATTCTCTATGGGGAAAACATAGGGAGAACATCAAAATTCTCTGCCGCTACTGTAACAGAAGTGGCAGGGGATTACTTCATCCCCACTGGTAGTCCCCTCATCACTTAACACTGTGACAGCAGCAGCAGGGGATTCTTTCATCCCTGCGGGGAGTCCCCTTATCAATGAACACCCTGCCGCTGCTATCACAGTGTTCAGTGATGAGGGGACTCCCCCTGGGGATGAAGGAATTCCCTAAGGCTGCTGTCACAGCTGCAGCAGAAGATCGCAATCTTCTCCCAATGCTTTCACTTGGGAAGGCGCTGCTGCCACCAGTCCTATTGGAAACAATGGGCGAGATCTTGCAAATAATGGACATGCTGCGATTTTGTTTTCACCCTGCATCATAAGCGTTAAAACATCGCACATGTGAAGTGAGCCATTGGAAACCATTGGCTTCATAAGTTTGCAATTTAACACAGCCTTACAACTCTGGGAAATCATGCAATTTTATCGCCAGTGTGAAGGCGCCCTAAAGATATTAACACAAGAGAGGACAGAATGCAAATAAATCTGGGTGAATTGGGGGCAGAAAAGTGGCAAATGAGGTTTAACATTGATAACTGTAAGGTTCTGCACATGGGCAGAGGAAATACATGTCACCATTACACACTAAATGGGGAACCACTGGGGAACACCGACATGGAAAAGGACTTGGGGATTTTAGTTAACTGTAAACTTAGTTTTAGTGACCAGTGTCAGGCAGCTGCTGCCAAGGCAGATAGGATGATGGGGTGCATCAAAAGAGGTCTAGGGGCATATAATGAGAACATTGTTCTTCCTCTTTACAAGTCACTGGTCAGACCACACATGGAATACTGTGGACAGTTTGGGGCACCGGTACTCAAAAGGACATATCAAAGCTTGAGCGGGTACAAAGGCGGGCAACTAAAGTAATAAATGGACTACAATACCCAGAGAGATTATCAAAATTGGGATTATTTAGTTTAGAAAAAAGACGGCTGAGGGACGACCTAATAACTATGTATAAATGTATCTCCCATCATCTATTTATACCCAGGACTGTGACTGTAACAAGGGGGCGCCTCTACGTCTAGAGGAAAGAAGGTTTCTACACTGACATAGAAGGGGGTTCTTTGCTGTAAGAGCAGTGAGACTATGGAACTCTCTGCCTGAGGACGTGGTGATGGTGAACTCACTGAAAGAGTACAAGAAGAACCTGGCAGTCTTTCTTGAGCGTTACAATATTACATGTTATAGTCACTGATTACTACAGGAGGGTCGGTCTTCTGAGGATTAGGATTAGGATTGCCAGATTGGAGTCAGGAAGGAATTGTTTCCCTTAAATAGAGAAAAGTGGCTTCTACCTCAATGAGGTTTTTTTTTGCCTTCCTCTGGATCAACATTGGAGTTTAATAGGCTGAACTGGATGGACATTTGTCTTTTTTCGGCCTTAGATACTATATTACTATGATTGTTACCAAGCTAAAGGGATAAAAGCAGCTAAAAAGACTTTTTTTTTTACAATGTATCATGATTGTACAATTAATCTCCATTTAAAGGTGATTTATTTCCATTTTAGGGGAAATGCCCTTATTCTCTGTAGCACCACTATCATTTCAAATCAAGGCTGCCAGGAAGAGGAAAATGTAGGCCTCCAAGCACTAGATCATGGAATCGGGGGGGAGTATTTAGGCATCTAATTGTAACATGCTCCTTAAGGGCTCCTGTCCACGGGCGAATTTTCACTGCGTTCCTCTTGGCGATAATCCGGCCACGGGGAACGCAGTGAATGCTTTCCATAGTGTTGCTATGGAAAGCTCAACCCCCCTGTCCATGGGCGAAGAATCATAGCAATTCTCCGCACGTGGCGGCAAATCGCAGCATGCTGCGAATTGCCGCGATTCTCTGCGGTGACCTTATCTGTCAGATAGGCTCACCGTGGAGATCCGTCAGCTGGCTCCTGCTCCGCGGCGGCGTCTCCCGCAGCAGAGATCCGCCGCTGGATATCCCAACGCCCATGGACAGGCAGTCTAACTCGTACATGTAAAGTGCTCTTGCCTCCACTAGGGGAGCAATCTGTGCCTAGTGGTACATGATTCCTAATGACCTAAATAGGAGCTAAAAACAGATCTGCCCCTTTGTGGCAGCAAGAAGGTGTCAAGTAGACATGGGGAGCAGGAGAACAGTTCTCTGTACTAAAGAAATGGCGCACAGTAGACTTATCGAGTCCGGAAAATGCTTCAGATAATGTATGCTGCCGGCTTCTAAGATCAGACTGTACATAATGAGAATATGCGGAACACGTTTGCCCTATTATTATTATGCAAGCTACAGAAATAATACTAAATACACATTATACAGCGAGCAATGAACAAGGAGTGGTGCTGTTTACATGCAGATGTGAAATGTACATAATAGATAATAAATGTACATAATAGAACATACAGAAATCCTCTAAAGCTATACAAATCATTATACAAGTTTCAGAATGGATGCCTTGAGGAATATGGCTGTGCGGATACAAATCTCCTGCACCGTATGCAGAATACAGGCTTCCAGAAACAGCTGATGTCTCATGAAGACAACTCTCTTAGTAATATGGCCACCATAACATGGCAGGATAGGGGTCCCCCTTTTAGGAGTCAGAGCATAGGCGCTCTCTAAGGCTAACGTCTCACGGGTGAGTCTGAGATTGGGCCATGAAACTCTGCCCGATATCGCTCTCCTGCAATGCCCATGCAGATGGGAGGCGCTTTTGTGTTAAAGACGCCTCTCATCGCTTCTGAGAAGGTCGATCCTCCGGCAGAGCTGAAAGGATCAGCATGTGTTACCCATTGTTTTCAATGGGAAACCTCATATTGCACGCCATGCAATGTGTTTTCCAGCCCCATTGAGAACAATGGGTGATGCGTTCCGTGGGAACGCCCAAAGATAGGACACGCCAGAATTTTTTCCCGCACCGCAGGAAAAGAGAGAGAAAAGGAAAAATCTCTCATAATGCACAAATCTCGCGCAATTTTCTCAGCCATGTAAAAGCGCCCCAAGGGCAATATTCCCACGCGAGTCCCGTCCAATTGGGTTACAGACAGAACTCGTATGGGAAAGAACCCATTCGTTAAATGGGTTCATGCACATGAGTGATCTTTTTATTTGGATGGATGGCTCAAGTTCGAAAAATTGGCGCATGTCCTATTCTGGTGCGAGTCTCGCATAACAACAGGACATGTAATATGCGGTGTCCCACACATCTGACAGCCAATGGGTAGTGTCCGTCCATATGTTGTGTACTGCAAGTCGCACATGAGAATCTCAGGTGCTACTTGTATCGAGGGACAGCAGCTCTAGTGGACCAGGTCCATCCATTACATTTCTTGTGAATGGCCCGCACTATATGCTACAAGGCTTCTCCTGCGATAACTGCTGAGCACTGTGCGGTTAAAGAAGTGGGGCCCTTTAAGGATTTGTAAGGCATTGGTAAGGAATCCGATTTCCATGCCGATACTCTGCTATGGGATTGTACAAAGCATAGACTTCCCCGTCATACAGCAGGTAGAATCCCCAACGGGGCCCGGGAGCTCCAGGGAATATCTGTTCTGAAGCATTGCCTTGCAGGTGGCATTGGCACAACACAGGCACTGGCACTGCACATCATTAACCTGCTAAGTGCTGCAGATGACCAGAAGTTGTGTATTCTGTCAATCAATGTAACATATTGTACAGGCAGCTTGTAAATGGAGGGATTCTCCTAGTAACATTGCATGAGGGAACATAATGGGTACTTGGAGCTGTTCTTGGTTTTAGGATGTGGTCACTAACATTTAGCTGGCATATGTTCTCTCTGCAGAGGAGCCATTGTATAGAGGGGGATCTGGATCAATGACAACGCATGCACCTGCCTGCTGCCATCCTACTACTGTTCTGCCATGTGGGCATTGAGACATTCCGATATTAGTTAAGCGCCAGCTTGGTTCTAGCATTGTAACCCCGCTTCATGCGTCCTTGACACCAGGGACATCCGCTGATGACTCCAGCTTTGTAGAAGAAGGAGACATAGCATCCCGTTACCCTACTGACAAGGCAATGCCAGACGTATGGCCCAGTATTTGGGCGTGGGTGCAGGCAGTAATGACTGGTACAACCACAATAGGCAAGTGACAGCTGATTCTTAAAGGCGGACTCCAATGTGATAAAAACATCTTGGCCCGTGACTGAGGCACAAGAGAGCGAATGAGAACTAAGGGTGTATTCACACAGGCAAACTCAGGCCGACATTGCACTTGTAAACTTGCAATTTACCCGGCCATTGTGATGCATTTTTATAGAAAAATCGCATCACCGCACATGTGATTTTCGCGCGCATTAAAAACCTCATGTCATTCATTTCAATGGGAAAAACTAAAAATTGTATTGCACGAAAATCGCATCTGCCTGCTAGCAAAGAATGGGTGATATTGCACAAAAAAAAACAGAACATGCTGCAAGAAATTTTTTTAAAAAATCACACATATCAGTACACCCATTGCAAATAAAGGGTTTCATTTTTTGGGCAAGAAAACCCATATCTCCATAAGCTGTGTGAATGCAGCCTTATGGAGATATCCAATAAGAGAGCAATACCCAATGCCATCATCTAGGTACAGCGGGGGTCTCTGCTCTCAGACCCCAATCACCCAGTAATGAACCCCTTGGAGTTTACCTTAGAACTTTGGATTTCTAAAGGAGAGTTGCACTAAAAATGCCAATCATGTCCTGCCAAGCTATAAAGGGCACATGAGGATGTTGGCAGGGTTTATGCCCCAGTGAGCAGAGCTGCAATGTCACCTAACCTTGGAGAAGAGCATTAGCCATCGTCCCAGCACTCACTCCCCTGGCATATGCCAAGGCTGACTTACATGCCCAGGTCGCTGTAGATGTTGAAGAACTCCATTTGGTTGCAGGCTTGGATCCATCCCACCACCCAGGTCTCATTCCTGGGCAGCGGCGGCATGACCACCCGGGCCGAGGCTTTGAAGTAGGGGGTCTTGTACCTTAAGACAATGGGCGAGTTCTCCTCTATGGAGGTCGGGCACTGGTCTATGGTGGCACACACGTCGTACACCGTGATGTTCTCCCTCCGGATGCGGGACTTACAGGTGAGGCTCTGCAGACAGCCCATGATCGCCGCTTCGCTCGGGGGCAGGAGGGCAGAGGCATCAATTCCACGGAACAGGGCGATCGCCGCGGTGGAAACCAATGGAGCGAGCGGTGTGAGGTCCCCCCGCCGTGCCCGGTGTCATGTGCGGCGGCACGGACATGCGGCGGTGAGGAGCGGTCCTGGCAGGGCGGATGGTAACCGTATACAGCCTGATGGATGGATGCCCCCCTGCCCGCCCCTCCTCCTCACTACCATGCTGTTCTCCGGTGCCACCTGCCTCTTCTCCCCAACCTGTGCCCCCCGCCCCAGGCTGCTGCTAGCCTGCGCCTCGGTGCCTGTCTGCGGTGGCCACGACTTGTCATGTCCCAGGTGGCTGCAGGAGCTGCCGGGGAGGAGAAGCGGCTCTCGGGGAGATGCTCCCACCCACCGCGCTGTCAGAGCATCGTAAGGAGCGGAGAGCCGTGAGCCGGCTGTGGGCTGTGCGATCCGCCGTCTGCGGGGGGAGGAGGGGGAGCTCGTCACGGCGGCGCTGCCTCTGCACGGGCTCACCTCAGCGGGCTCGTCGTGTCATTCACGGGCTCTTCTGCTCCCCCTCTCGGCTGCACCACCCCCTCTGCTGATGGACGGACCCCCAGGCAGTAGTCCCGACCCTGTCACTAGCAGCACCGCTGTCTGTAGGGGGCTCCACTGATGGCAGCCGCTCCTGGGAGGGGAAGTCGCAGGCTGTAACCCCCGCACTGCTGCACAGGTGACCGGTGTCCTCCTGAAGATGCGGGCAGTGAGGGGTTTAAGGGATATTCAATGTACACATTCCACTGAACCATGGAGCAGGTATAGCACATATAGGGGGCACATATATATATACACTGAGCCCTGGGGTAGGTATAGCACATATAGGGGGCACACATATATACACTGAGCCCTGGAGCAGGTATAGCACATATAGGGGGCACATATATATGCACTGAGCCCTGGGGTAGGTATAGCACATATAGGGGGCACATGTATATACACTGAGCCCTGGGGTAGGTATGGCACATATAGGGGGCACACATATATACACTGAGCCCTGGGGTAGGTATAGCACATATAGGGGGCACACATATATACACTGAGCCCTGGGGTAGGTGTAGCACATATAGGGGGCACACATATATACACTGAGCCCTGGGGTAGGTGTAGCACATATAGGGGGCACACATATATACACTGAGCCCTGGGGTAGGTATAGCACATATAGGGGGCACATATATATACACTGAGCCCTGGGGTAGGTATGGCACATATAGGGGGCACATATATATGCACTGAGCCTTGGGGTAGGTATAGCACATATAGGGGGCACATATATATACACTGAGCCTTGGGGTAGGTGTAGCACATATAGGGGGCACACATATATACACTGAGCCCTGGGGTAGGTATAGCACATATAGGGGGCACACATATATACACTGAGCCCTGGGGTAGGTATGGCACATATAGGGCGGTACATTATACAATGAGCCCTGGAGCAGGTAAAGCACATATAGGGGGATACATTATAGACTGAGCCCTGGGGTAGGTATAGCACATATAAGGGGCACATATATATGCACTAAGCCCTGGGGTAGGTATAGCACATATAGGGGGGCACATTATATTCTGAGCCCTGGAGCAGGTATGTCACATATAGGGGTATGGGTACATACTATACACTGAGCCCTGTAGCAGATATAGTACATATAGGGGGTAGTGGGTCACATTACACACTGGGCCCTGGATCACGTATAGTACATAAATGTGTGGCAGGCACTTTACACACTGAGTCCTGGAGCAGGTATAGCATATATACAGGGAGGGTACATTATATACTGAGCAGGTACAGCACATATAGGGGGAGGGGGCACATTACACTGAGCGCTGGAGCATGTTTAGCACATATAAGGACATACATTATGCACTCAGCCCTGAAGCAGGTATAGCACATATAGGGGGATACATTATAAACGGAACTCTGGAGCAGGTATAGCACATATAGGGGGATACATTATAGGCTGAGCCCTGGGGTAGCACATATACGGGGGTATATTATATTCTGAGCCCTGGAGCAGGTATATCACATATAGTGGGAGGCACATATATACACTGAGACCTAGAGAAGTGATAGCACATATAGAGGGGTATATTATAGACTGAGCCGTGGGGTAGGTATAGCACATATAGGGGGTTACATTATATTTTGAGCCCTGATGCAGGTATATCACATACAGTGGGAGCCCTGGAGCAGGTATAACACATAAATGTGTATGTGTGAGGGGCACATTACACACAGAGTCTTGGAGCAGGTATATCATATACACTGAGCCCTGGAGCGGGTATAGCACATATAGCGGGTACATTATAGACTGAGCCTTGGAGCAGGTATAGCACATATAGGGGTGGGTGTACATTACACACTGAGCCCTGAAGCAGGTTTAGCACATATAGTGTGGGGGTGGGGGTGGGGGGCATTATACACTGAGCCTTGGAGCAGGTTTAGCACATATAGGAGGTGTGGGGGGGGGGGCACATTACACATGGAGCCCTGGATCACATAAAGCACATATAGTGTTGGGGGGGAGGCATTACACACTGAGCCCTGTAGCAGGTCTAGCACATATAAGTGGGCACATTACACACTGAGCCCTGTAGCAGATATAGCACATTTAGGCGGTAGTGGGGCACATTACACACGGAGCCCTGGATCACGTATAGCACATAAATGTGAGGGGGGGACACATTACACACTGACTCTTTGAGCAGGTATAGCACATATAGATAGTATGAGGGGCATATTACACACGGAGCCCTGGAGCAGGTATAGCAAATATAGGAGAGGGGGGCATGTTACATTGAGTCCTGGAGCAGGTATAGCACATATAGGGGGGAGGGCATATTATACACTGAGCCCTGGGGCAGGTATAGCACATATAGGAGGGAGGGCACCTTACACACAGCCCTGAAGCAGGTATAGCACATACACATATAGGGGGAGGTGACACATTAGGAGTAGGTAAAGCACATATACTGGGGAGGGGCAGCCCATTTAACACTGAGCCTTGGAGCAGGTATAGCACATATAGGGGGGGGCACATTTCACACTGAGACCAGAAGCAGGTGTAACACAAATAGGGGGACACATACACTGAACCCTGTAGCAGGTAATGCACATAAGGGAAATGGAGGCACATTGTACAATAAACCTTGTAACACGTAGAGCACAAATAGCAGGATGGGGGGGGGGGGACATTACACAATGAGCCCTGGAGCTATTGACAGGAACCCTCATAAGCCCACGCTGACATGAGCTGCCCAGCTATTTTCATTGAGGTACTCCCGGATAGCATCATTTAGAACCCCTCAAACATTTCACCCACAATAGAAGTTAGATTTAACGACCTATATTTTCCAGGTTAATTTTTTGACCCCTTTTTGAATATTCGCAACACATTTTCTACACACCATTCCAGTGGCACAGACCCCACCGCTATAGAGTCCTTAAATATAAGAAGCAATGGTCTGTCTGTCACATTACTTAATTCCCTTAGAACCCGGGGGTGTATGCCATTGAAGCCCTGTGATTTGTCTATTTTAATCTGTTTATAGCGGCTCTGCACTTCCTCCTGGGTTATGCTCCATTTACACGGGACGACTGTCAGCTAAACGATCTGCCCGAGCGGGTGACGTCACCACTAGCTGTTCGCGCTCATGCAGAACATTTAGAGAGACAGGTCTTTGCTGAAAATCACTCACTCCTCGCTAAATTCTTGCTAAGTGTTTCACTTTCTATGTGAATCACTGAGTGGCGAGACGCAATGATTTTTATGCTGGTTGAAAGTGAATGACTAACGAAAAGTAAACATGATGCTTTTACATTTAGATGTGACGACTACAGCGCATTTTCATCCGTTTGATTAAATTTTGCACGATAATCGTCCCGTGTAAATGGGTCGTTAGACTGGTGGCATTTATTGGAAAGTTTACTTTAGAACTCTACATTTCATCTTCCTTCCAGTACACTGGAGAAAAAAAACTATTTAATAGATTTGCTTTCTTCTCATCACCCTCTACAGTTTTTCCTACATTATTTATTAAAGGGCCAACACTTTCAGTTTTAATCTTTTTACTATTTATATAGTTGAAGTACAGTTTAGGGTCCGTTTTACACTCCTTTGCAATGAGTCCCTCTGTCTCCACCTTTGCTGCTTTTATCTGCTTTTTACATGATTTATTTTTTTCCTTATAGGTTTTTCGTGCTTCTTCACCGGCTTCTTGTTTTAGTAGTTTAAACATTTTCTTTTTGTTGTTTATTGCTCCCTTTACATCTTTTTTTAGCCATATTGGTTTTGTCCTATTCCTAACCCTTTTCTTCCTTATAATATCCAGAATAAAGTGTGTCACTTGTCATCTTTCTCAGTATCTAGTAGAGATGAGCGAACGTACTCGTAACGAGTACTTACACACCCGAGTACCGCCATTTTCGAGTACTTCAGTACTCGGGCGTAAAGATTCGGGGGGCGCCGGGGGGCGGGGAGAGGCGCGGCGGTGCGGGGGGGGAGCAGCGGGGAACAGGGGGGAGCCCTCTCTCTCTCCCTCTCCCCCCCACTCCCCACTGCTACCCCCCGTGCCGCTACGGCGCCCCCCGAATCTTTACGCCCGAGTACTGAGATACTCGAAAATGGCGGTACTCGGGTGCGTAAGTACTCGTTACGAGTACGTTCGCTCATCTCTAGTATCTAGATATAATGCTTCAGAAATACCTTCATATTTGAAAGACACCTCTAACTCTGATTACTCAAGAGATGTGTGCTTGCAACTAGAGATGAGCAAGCACGCTCGTTTAAGGCTGATGCTCGAGCGACTATTGGTCTTTTCAAGTAACTGCTTACTCGTCTGAGCACCATGCGGGGGGGGGGGGGGGCGGCGGGGGGAGAGAGAGAGCTCTCTCTCTCTTCCCCCCCCCCCCCCGCTCCTCGCCATCCCCCTGCATGGTGCTCGGACGAGTAAGCAGTTACTCGAAAAGACCAATACTCGCTGGAGCATCAGCCTTAAACGAGCATGCTCGCTCATCTCTACTTGCAACCTTCATACAGATGGGCTACTCTTGATATTGCCTCGTTATATTCAAACACACCGCCCACCTATGGAATTTCTGTTGTATCATCCTTTTTGGAGAGAGATGTAACTATCCCCTGAAAACAAAACGATTTTACGCCGAAAAGCAATAAGTTTATTCTTAAAAAGAAAGTGTTTTTTGTTTTAATTTCCAGCTGCATCATCAGATATTTGGGACTGCAATGGGGACTAGATTCACACCTGGTTTTGCTAATCTTTATGTAAGAGCATTTGAATCCCAGTATATCACATCAAACCATCCGTGAACGAAGAATATTGTCTTTTACAAACGGTACATTGATGACCTACTATTCATTTGGGACGGTATGAAAGAAGACTTTGAAGCATTTACAAGATATATCAATAATAACGAGTGGAAACTAAATTTTTCACAAAAGACTTCTGACTCTGCGATTGAACATTTAGATTTGCTACTTGGTGACAAAATGAAAAGCTGATCACCAAAACATTCTTCAAAACTGTAGATAGTAAAAGCGTCTTAAGTTACAATAGGGCTCATTACAAAAATAGCCAAATAACTTCCCATATACTCCGTTTTAACGTATTCCATGGAACTGCACAAATGATATTTTGTTTCATAAAGTAAGATAAGAAAAGGCTGGGAGAGAAAGGGTTCCCCCAAGCCTTTAACCCTTTCCAATCCACTGTCTGACGTCTGAAGACATTCTGATTGTAGGCTGTACAGCTCCGATGTTGGAAGATGTCCGGCAGGGTATTCTCACTGTATATTACTGGCCGCTCTGTTGTCGGGGGCCTCTCCAGCATGTCCCATACAGCAGTACTGACTCTAGCCAGCAGATGGTGCCATTGTATAATGGCAGAAAGAGTAAGCCTCCTAGAAAACCCTGAATCCAAAATTGGATTGCAAAGGGTTAATAAGGACTGCCTACCAGAAGGCAAGAACAAGACTTCAAATATCTGATGAAAAGAAAGATAGCCAAGAAGGCTGTTTTCATCACTCACTCAACTTTATTACCATCTACAAACATGCTCTTCAAATAATCATAATACATTGCAGTACAGAAGTAGTGCAATGTAATAATTATGGAGATCATAGGTTCAAGTCTCCTACAGGAACTAAGAAATGTAAAGAACATTTTTAACAGATTCCCCTAGACCTAGGGTAATTTAGAGAAAAGCCAGCACCCTAGAAAATGTATCAGCACAGAGCAAACTAAAAGACAGTCGAAGAAAAACAAAAACTTTTGAAAAAATATCTACGATCTGCCTTCCGGTCATAGTTTACGCCTCAGTTATGTTCACCATAAACACTATGGGAATATGAAAGATTTACTTTCTATCTAATGTTTCTGTCCAGCTGTCTGATGAATAGGTTGGCATACAACAAAGTCTATTCTGTTTCCGCTTTAGCATGGCACTTTATATTCCTTTCTAACATGGTTGCCATGTTGTGCCAGACCTCTAATGTTTTTCTTCTCCACCATACATCAGTGACAACACATTATTCTGCATCTGGAGATGGCAGAGAGAACAAGCAGAAAAGCGGCAGGTTACATAGGATGGTTCTGCTGGGAACGGAATATTGTATTGAATTAAGACACTCACCAACAACTCCCTTAAGGCCCATTTACACATACAGATATCTTTCAAAAAGATTGCAAGATCAGCGATCGTTTAGCATAAAGTATTAATAGGCACTAATTGCTATTAGTAGTTTATTTGCATGCAAATGAGCTTCTGGGAGCTGTTACAGAACTCAGTAGGAGGTCTGAGCTCTGTAATTAGCTCCATTATTCAGCTACGGGCTCCCCGTGGAGATTTCAGCACCATGGACAGCAGACACAGCATGCAGTCCTGCTTTAAGCTGTTCTGCTGGCAAGGCTGAGAACTGAGAACAGCTTTAACAATGTTATCAGCTGTAATCAGCTCTCCCCGGGCAGAACACAGCATGCGGCCCTGCTTATCCGCTGTTCCGCTGGATGATGGTTTTTAAGCAGAACTGAAAACCGTCGTTCGGCTGAACAGTGAAAGATGGGCACATTTAAGTCCCATTTAGACGCAACAGTTATCACTCAAAATTAGCTCAAAAAACGTCTTTTGAGCGATAATCGTGTCTAAAGGTGCCCATGTTTCACTGTTTGGTTGAACGACAGTTTTCAGTTCATCAGAACAGCTGATAAGCAGGACCACACGCTGTGTTCTGCCTGTGGAGAGCTGATTACAGCTGATAACATTGTTACAGTGGTTCTCAGTTCCCTAAGCAGGAATGCACTCTGTGTCTGCTGTCCAAGGTGCTGAATTCTCCACTGGAAGCCCCTGATTGAACAATGGAGCTAATTACAGAGCTCAGACCTCTAGCTGAATTCTGTAACAGCTCCCAGAAGCTCATTTGCATGCAAATGAAGCTAATAAAGTACTAATAGCAATTAGTGCCTACTAGTAGATTATGCAAAATGATCGCTGATCTTTCCATCTTTTGAAAGATACCTGTGTGTAAATGGGCCTTTAGACACGATTATCGCTCAAAAGCCATCTTTTGAGCGGTAATCGTTGTGTCTAAATGGGCCTTTAACCTCTTAGTGACATTACCTATTTTGGGTCTAAGGACACAATTTTTTGGCACATTTTTATCTCCAGTTTTCAAAAGTCATAGTTTTTTTACTTTTCTATCAACATGGCTTGTTTGTTGCGTGACAAAGCTGTAGTTTTTATTAGTACCATTTTTGGGGTAAATACAATGTATTGCATAATTTTTTATCAATTTTTCTGTATGGAGAAAAATCATCAATTCTGCCACTGTTTTGGGACGATTTTCTACAGCATTAATCATGCAGCAGAAATAACATGATCATTTTTTCTGCCGGTTGGTACAATTATGACAGGAGGTGGTGAGTTCTCCTTCAAAGGAAGTGTTCAAACAGAGGCTGGACGGACAGCTGTCTGGGATGATTTAGCACTGAGCAGGGGATTGGACCCGATGACCCTGGACGTCCCTTCCAACTCTTCCATTCTATGATTCTATATATACATAATGTTTTAGTTTTTTCCACTCTTGTTCCATAAAAGTCCTTTTCTTTTAGAAAATATTTCTTTTTGCCATTGTTGCATTAAAAGTCCCATAACGTTATTATTTTTCCATCAACAGAGCTCTGTGAGGGATTGTTTTTTCTGTGTGACAAGCTATAGTTTTTATTGGTACCCTTTTGGGATGCATATGGGTTTTTTTGTTAATTTTTATTGCGTTTTTTGGGGGGAGGCAAAATGAACTAAAAAGCATCTTGGCTCAGTTTTTTTTTTAATTGCATTTGCAGTATAGGATAAAAAGTGTGTCCAATTTATTGTACGTAAGTAAAATAGTGTGACCACACTCCAAGGAGGAGATATATCTATATATATAGATATATATATAGATATATATATGTGGTATAATTAGTGAATAAATAATGTGTCGGTGAAATAAGTGACAAGAATGGACTCATCTGGTATGGAGCCTGTCAGATGATAGGACTCCACACCTAGGGTCCCAGTTGGTATGAAATATCCTCTTAGGTTATCTAGCTTTGGTGGAGCAAGCCAGGAGAGCAGCATAGGAAAAGGAACCGCACAGTCAGCCTTGGTAATAAACAATGCAGTAGTGGTCACTTCAGTGAACCTCAAAAATAATCCTTGCGCTACTTATAATAGAAGAGGAGAAATGGACGAACTTGCTTCACTGGGGGGACTTGGATAATATCCACCTCCCCCCTAAATCCAGGTCAGCCAGATGCAAGTTAGGCAGGTAGTGTAAGAAATTCTTCATCTAGGTCTTTATTGACAATACAATAATGTATCACATTCAAATCCAGAGATGCAACGTGTTTTGGGTTACTCTGGACTCCTTTATCAAGTCTAATACAGATACATACATGACTTACTTAAATACACGGTCATTCTTGTGTCCTTCTGCTGCATCCTGATGACACTACAGAGGTCTGTGGCGCCGGTGGAGGCCGTGGGACGCAACACGTCTGGCTGACAAGGATTTCGGGTGTTTTGGATTTTATCCCCCCCCCCCCCCCCCCCAGTGAAGTAAGTTCCTCCATTTCTCCTCCCCTATTATAAGTAGCACAAGGATTATTTTTGAGGTTCACTAAAGTGACCACTATTATACAATTTATTGTACAGGTTGTAATGGATGCAACAATACCAAACGTGTGTTTTTAATTATTTTTTGTTAAATTGAGAAGGGAACGTGCACAAAAAAGTTTTTTTCTATTAAGATTTTTTCATGTGAGCTTTTTTTTAATCGTCGCTACTTTTTTTTTTTATACTTCTTACGTCCCTGTAGGAGACTTGAACCTGTAAAGCTATGATCTCCATGATAATACATTGCACTACTTCTGTACTGCAATGTATTATCGCTAATAATAGTGATCTTAGGCAGGTTCAAGCTCCAGTATTTGGCATCTGGTTGACTTGGTAACCCATCGGTCCTCCAGGATTACATAGCAGGGGGAAGAGAATGTCACAGAGGGAGAGCCCTCCCTCTGTGAACACTTTACATGTCACAATCCACATTGATTCGGTGTATTAGTTAACAGCAGAAATCAATGTTCTCACCAATCCCTGCTGTTGCAGCAGGAGACCAGCTCCTCACTCACATCTGGCTCCCCCTGCGGAGCTTCTTGAGTCTGCGCCATCCATAGGACATATGTTTATGGCCATTTACAGGTATCCTCTGTGATAGCAGCAGAAGGGGATTCCTTTATTCCCTCAGGGAATCCCTTCACCCCCGTAATAGCTTAAGGTATTTCCCCGCCACGTCTGAATCAATTCCTCGCGGGGATGAAGGAATCCCCTGCCGCTGCTGTCACGGAGAATCGCAGAGTTCTCCCATTGCTTTCTATGGGGCCGACGCTGCTGCTGGCTGGCCCCATTGGGAATAACGGGCGATATTGCAGAAAGATATAACATGCTGCGATGTGTTTCTCGCCTTGCATCATGGTGCCATGTGGGAAAACATCGCTTATGTGTATGACTCCATTCAAATGAATGGTCTGTATATTTGTTCGAGGTTTATGCATCTCACAGCGCACAAATCTCATACCATTTTATCGCCCGCGTGAAGCCGTGTGAAAAATGCATGTTGACAAACGCGGTATCGGGCCACGTTTTTAAGCCTGACATTGCGCCCGCCCGTGTGAATTTAGCCTTAATATATCTTTCCCTACAATGTCTGCGCTCGCTCCGGACGTATCGCAGGTTTTTATCCTCTCTTGCAACTTCTGACTTGCAGTTGATGTAATAAACCAGGACATATAAGCTTCCATAGACTGCACTGCCCCGCGGGGAAGACCCACATGACCCTACAAATAACTGACTGCTGTCTTCTTTCTGTCACTGCAGAAGGCCCCTTAGCTGTCGTCTGCTGGAAATCCCTGAGAGGGCTTCATGTGTAATATACCACCCCCTGCAAGGCCCTGCTATATGTGCTATATCTGCTGCAGGGCTCAGTGCAGTAGTTACATTAAATCTCCTAATTGTCTTCACTGCAGTGTGAGGAGCACAGGTCACCCCTCCAGCAGTGAAAGGGTTACAGCCGGCAACTTCCAGGAGGGATTTCAAGCTCTCATACAGGGTCTGACTCCTAGATCCAGCTTGTTCTGTAATGACCCATCACTACTATGTGTAGGAGACAATGACTGCAGCACATCCCCATCAGCATCCATGCACACCCTCGATGCTGGTCATGTCAGGTCAGCCGCACCGCGATTACTTGGGTCACCAGGAGATTGTCCCTTCGGGGCTGCGGTAAGATTACAAGGTGTAAATCCCTTGCTGCTGTCACATGGAGGTGGTGTGTGAGAGGACGACGTGGGTGTATACACGGTGACACATGACGTGGCCATTAGAGGACAGTGACACATGACGTGGCCATTAGGGGATGTCTGCTGCCGGTCATCACTGCTCACCTCGGTGCTGGACAGTGAAAGAGAAGAGGACAGCTACAGAGTTCTCTTAGGCCTCATGCACATGGGCGGATTTTTGCCGCCTCCGGGTTCCGCTTCAATAACCCTCCATAGCATGCTGTGAAAAAATAACTTCATGCACACGATTCATGCTGCGATTTTTCATCTGCGAGTGGAAACCGCCACGGACAGCTTCCATTGAACATTGCGGACGGTTTGCGAATTCCGCGGGCAAAGCAGGAGTTAAAAAAAAAATCTGCACTGCACATGTCCAACACGAGCCGTGCAGACCATCAGCAGTACCGAAAAGCCGGAAGAAGACACCGGCAGAGAAGATAACAGATACACAGGGTCACCCAACACAGTCAGGGCCAGATTCCGTGTGGGATTCCGCAGCCGGAATCCGGACCTGCCATGTGCATGAGGCCTTACTGATCTGGCAGAGCACGATTATCTGCTGTCAGGAATCAAACTGGGGACCTCCTGCTCTCCAGTCGGTGGCTCTCACTACTGAGCCATCCAGTCTGTGGACAGTACCCTTGCCGTACTATCAACCCTGTTCCATGATCCCGGTTATTTAGTTCTTGTCTCCTGGTCCTGACCCTGCCTCTGTCCCTGATTAGGCTCATTATAAAAGCCTGACCCTGCCACTGCACCAACCTGTGATTATTCTGCTCCACAGCACTGTTTGATGAAGATCCATGTTGCCTGCTCCTCCACTATTTCTGCAAGATCTCCTGATCCTGACTTCTGGCTTCCTCTCTGACTATGCTACCCACCTCATCTATTTGTACTGCAAACCGAGATCTCCCATTGCTGACTTCTGGCTTCCTCTTTGACTAAGCTACCCGCCCCATCCATTTGTACTGCAAACTGAAACCCCCCCATTGCTGACTTCTGGCTTATCTTTGACTACTCTCCGGACCTGCGGCCATTACACCTGAGACTACAGCCTCATGCCCAAAACTTTTATATCAGCTCTCTTCATAATCAAGAAAGAAGTGGTCAGGGGGGTCTGGCACTGCTGGAACCTCCTGACTTTGGACTATAGGATGCACACATTTTTTAGCAAGATTATTTTTTCTTAAAAAGTGCATCCTCTAGTCCAAACAATACGGTAAATGCAACATTGCATCATGAGATAATAGTATAATAATAATCTGTATTTGTATAGCGCCAACTTATTCCGCAGTGCTTTCAGGCATGGATAAATGCAAAACAATACAACAATTGCAACAAATACAATGTGAGGTACCTTGGGTTAGACACAAATGGGTTGAGGGTGGTACAGGAGGTGCAGGGGTTGGGGAACACAGGCAATAGGAAATTTTATGTACAGATCATTTATCGGAAGGCAAACAGGGTGGGGCACCATAGGGAGGGGCGAGGGACTAGGTCAGGAGATTTGGTATGCTTCCCTGAAGTGGTGCGTTTTTAAGGCACGTCTAAAATTTCGTGCATCGGGAATTGTCCGGATGCCTTGGGGTAGAGCATTCCAGAGGATGGGTGCTGCTCTGGTGAAGTCCTGTAGACGAGCATGTGAGGTTCATATTACAGGGGTGTTTGGTCTGAGGGTGTTAGCCGATCGGAGTGAGCGCGCTGGGTGGTGTACTGACAGTAGGGAGGCGATGTATGGTGGCGCAGCGCCATGCAGAGCTTTGTGAGTGAGGTAGAGGAGTTTAAATTTAGTTCTGCAGTGGATGGGCAGCCAATGCAGCGACTGGCATAAAGCAGAGGCGTCTGAATAACGACTGGATAGAAAAATGAGTCTAGCTGCTGGATTGGAGTGGAGCGAGTCTAGTGCGGGGGAGGCCGATGAGTAGCGAGTTGCAGTAGTCAAGGCGGGAGTCGATTAGGGCAACCATGAGCGTCTTTAGCGTGTCCGTGGTTAGGAACAGACGTATTTTAGCAATATTTCTGAGGTGCATGTGGCATGTTTGGGCCAGAGATTGGATATGGGGGGCAAAGGAGAGGTCAGAGTCCAGTGTGACCCCAAGGCATCGGGCATGCCGTTTGGGGGTTATGATGGTGCCAGACACTGGAATGGAGATGTTGAGGGGAGGTCGGTTAGAAGGTGGAAAGACAAGGAGGTCAGTTTTAGAGAGGTTTAGTTTGAGAAAAAGGGAGGACATAGTGTTAGAGACAGCGGACAGACAGTCGGTGATATTTTGGAGGAATGGTCCAGAGCTCTCACGAGAGGAGGTGTATAGTTGGGTGACGTCAGCGTAGAGATGGTATTGGAGGCCAAATTTGTGGATGGTTTGTCCAATTGGGGCAGTATAGATAGAGAAGAGGAGGGGACCAAGGACCGAGCCCTGGGGTACCCCCACAGCGAGAGGAAGTGGAGCAGAGATAGAACCAGCAAAGGAAACACTGAAAGAGCGGTCAGAGAGGTAGCCTAGTGTGCACCAAGCCTAGAAGGACGTCTGTTACATTGGTATCTTTAATATTTTGAATAGCTGCTGCCATCTAGAGATATGACTGTTGATACGCTTCCTGCATGGAATTCTAATGATGGGTGGGTTGTCCAATGTGCAGCTCACCTACCGCATTGGTCTGGGCCTTTCCCACCTCCTTCCTCTAAACATGCCCCCTGGAGTCTTGATTGACATCTCAAGCTCTGATCGTATTTCATGCCTGCACCACACTGAAAGATTGGGCGTATGACTTATTACTGGCTGGCTTCTCATGAATGACGTCACACACATGGACCTGATGCATCAGTGCAGAGCAGGCGTGAATACTTGGAATACAAGATATCTCCAGTGGCCAGAGCTGAAGACATCAATCAAAACTCCAGGGAGTGCTCTTATAGGAAGAAGGTGCAAGAGAGACCGGACTGGAACCGGAGGTGAAAACCCCATCGGATGATTCACCTATAATTAGCGCACCACATGGCAGGCACACCAACAGTCATGTCTGGATTGCAGCATCTTCTCAAGATAATAAAGATACCATTATCAACAAGTCCCACATCTTACAATATAATTAGTTCGCACTGCTTACATGAGGTGACAGACTTCTTTTAAAGGAAGTTTTGCACCCTTTTTTTTAATCAGTGTGTTTTTGGAAATGAAGACTTGTAATTGGTTTTCATTAAAAATGTGGTTTCTAAGCTCGTGTTGTTTTCCAAGGCCTTGCAGATGGGAGGACTGAAGGCTCAGAGAATTTTGTCAGAGTAAGGTGACAGTTTTTGTTTCTCAGCTCTTCACCTAGCCTGCTTCCCTGTTGTAAATCACTATAACAGAGGGCTCTATGATATTGCTGGAGGCATGAGGCTAGGCATCTGGCTGTGCAGTCATGAAGAATCTTGGCTCCTCGCCTTACCATTGCTTTCAGTAACATCCACCTGTTTGAAAGTCCAGTTTCACCAGTAACGGGCATATTCCATCTGGCTGTCTGCTCCTGTACATGTTGAGGGGTTTATCCGCTCGACATCCCATCCACAGTCGACAATAATATCATAGCTGTGGCTACTACCTGAAGAGTGTGGCACACTATGTGTCATCTGCCCAGGTGATCTTTGAGGTCAAACCTGCTCAAGGTCAATGCTGAAGTTTCAGCCTAGCTTCTGCTGCCATCTTTGCCGACACACTGTTTGTCTCCATGAATTGTACGCCAATCATCCCCACTAAGCATAAATGAAGCAGAAACATGACCAGGAATCAGACTGCTTGTGTGTCCGTATGCCAAAACCTGTCTGCCATCTCAGATTATGGCGGTTCTCCATTCTGCAAGAAGAAAGGATATCTCTGCAGGGGTATAGCACCAACACACCAGGTTAAGCAGTGCCTCCTCGAGGAAACTGGCAATGGGGAGATACCCTAAGTGGAAGGTGAGATAAATGCTGCTGGAACCGACTAGCCAGCACTTGCTCACCAGCTTGACCTGAGAGACGTAGTCTGTTTCAGGGGCTAATGCCATTCTGAGCCACCAGTAACCCAGCTGAAGACAGCTGTGCATTGCTACACCAGAAAGATGTGAGTAAATGTACTGCACAAAAATGCAGGATGACATCCTCTAATCAAACATAAGACTGCTTCATGCTGGGATACAGATTGAGCAGGCTTTGTAACTAAATCGATCCTTTGATCTATTAATAGCTGTGTAGTATTGTGTGAACGTGATTTTGCTACACAGCCTCTGAAAAACGAGAGGGCAGGGGAAGATGAGCTTGCGTGCCTTCATGACAGATACCAACTAATCAGTGTTGAGAACTCCCCTGAGCCAGAACCTGGAATGTAGGAAAGCCTGCAAGCCAACTGTCAGGTCTGGCGGCTCTGGGGGTCTCCTTGCCCGATCTACCGGTCCTATTACCTGAGCTGCGGGGGTGTGGCGCACAGGAGCCCCGGTCTTGGTGAGCTCTCCTGGCCACCGTGATCCGGTACGCCGTTTCCGGGCACGTGCTCCCGTGCGCAGGGAGCGTGCGCCTAGTTTGCCGGGTTGCTGGGGATGCGGCGGGTTACCGACCTGCGCAGCATCTCTGTTGCCATGACACCCATCCGCGTTCCTTCTGTCGCTGCCTGTCTTTAGCAAGCGTTGGGGGCTGTTCACTCCTGGCATCCTGTGAATTGGTCCTGCTGCTGTCAGCTGCTGGGGCTGGAGTTCTGACAGCATTTAAACTGCTCAGTTTTCTCCAGACCTTGCCAGGGTATGTTTGGTCTCCAGCTGCACCTGTGTTACCTGTATTTGATTCCCTGTTTTTCAATTGCTTGCTTCAGACCTGATTTTGCCTTCACCTGACCCCTTGGACCTCGTTCTCTCCTGTTGCTGACCTGGATCGCCTGACCTGCCTTTGTGCTTGTGTATTTACCTGTATTTGTCTGTGTGTCTAACTTCTGTCCCGCATCCCTAGCGAACTTAGGAACTGTCACCCAGTTGTTGCCCTAGGGCCTGGCCTAGGGGGGCAAGTAGGTAGGGACAGGGGTTGCCGGTAGTTTCAGGGACTTCCAGTTACCCAGACCCCAGCTCCCTGACACCAAGTACGAGGCTTTCTAAATGCATAAATAGGAAACTTCAATGCAAAAACAGGTAAGTCCATCATTTTTTTCTGCAGGGAATTTGTAAGATGAGTTTATTGATTTTTCATGTACAAAAGTTTCCATAGCCTTTAAGTCACTGAGAGCAGTATAATCTAAAGTTCAATAACCTACCTTTAGGAGTTGCTTTAGGTAGACATAATGCCATAATTGCATAGCCTATTCCCACCTTACTAAGTTCTGACACATTATTAGGATAATGGCAGAGCTTGCATAACTCTTGGTGCACAGTGACACAGTAAAACAAATCATGTCTTCTGAGGTTCCTTATCTGGTTACACAGAAGTTGCTTTCCAACAGGTTTCCATTGCCCTTGACAGACATTAGGTTAACAGGATCCATTACGGAATGTGTGTTATAAGACATTGTATGTGTTGTGGATGCCATAAAAAGACAACGTTATGATGAAATATGAGGGTAAATCCACTTGGGACAGAAAAGCTGGGGATTACACCTGTTGAGTTCTGCAGGTAAAATCTGGAGCATATTGCAATAACAGAGAACTGGCGGATAAGATTTTTTCAAATGTCATAGAATCATAGAATGGTAGAGTTGGAAGGGACCTCCAGGGTCATCGGGTCCAACGCCCTGCTCAGTGCAGGATTCACTAAATCATACCAGACAGATGTCTGTCCAGCCTTTGTTTGAAGACTTCCATTGAAGGAGAACTCACCACCTCCCGTGGTAACCTGTTCCACTCATTGATCACCCTCAATGTCACAAAGTTTTTTCTAATATCTAATCTGTGTCTTCCTTGTACAAATGAGAATAGGGCTTATGCCTCTGCACTGTGACAGCCCTTCAGATATTTGTTGACCGCTATTACATCTCCTCTCAGATTTCTTTTTTGCAAGCTGAACATTCCCAGATACTTTAACAATTCCTCATAGGACATGATTTGCAGACCGCTCACCATCCTAGTAACTCTTTTCTGAGCTTGCTCCAGTTTGTCTGTCTTTTTTAAATTGGGGTGCCCAAAACTGGACACAGTATTCCAGATGAGGTCTGACTAAGGAAGAGTTGAGGGGGATAATTACCTTACGGGATCTAGACTCTATGCTTCTCTTTATACATCCCAGAATTGTGTTTGCCTTTTTTGCTGCTGCATTACATTGTTGACTCATGTTCAGTCTATTAGTATACCCAAGTCTTTTTCACATGTGCTGCTGCTTAGCCCAATTCCTCGTATTCTGTATGTACTTTTTTCATTTTTCTTGCCCAGATGTAGGACTTTGCATTTCTCCTTGTTAAATCCCATTCTGTTAGTCACCGGCCACTTTTTAAACTTGTCTAGATCTTTTTGAATACTCTCTCTCTTCTCTAAAGTTAGCTATCCTCCCTAGCTTTACCGTATGTTGTTGGCAAATTTGATCAATTTCCTCTCAATTCCCTCATCTAGATCATTTATAAAAACATTGAAGAATACTGGACCAAGGACAGAGCCTCGTAGTACTGCAATTGATACATTCTTCCACTTGGATGTGCAGCCATTTATGACCCCTCTGAGTATGATCACTCAGCCAGTTGTGAATCCACCTAAGGGCTTCTGCACACTGGCGGGGGTGATATCGGGCCGTGATTCACGGACCGATATCGGCCTTGCAGTTCTTATGAAAACCCCTGGATGTGAGGCGTTTGCAAAAGGAAACAGCCTCACATTCCTGCGAGGAGAGAGAGGGAGGCAGAGCTACAGGGGATCTCCTAGAGATATCCCCATATTTGGAGAGAGATCCACCATCTAGCCCCATGCCCTCTCTTGGCTAGAGAGGAATCACTATGAGAACTCTCTCTAGCCCAACCCCCTGTCTTGGGGAAGCCCACTAGCCCCGCCCACTATCTCCCCAAATATTGGGAGATTTCTAGGAGATCCCCTGTGGCTCCGCCCCCCTCTCTCTGAAGGATTTCTTCAACCCCACAGAGATACGAGGCTTCTCCCATTGAAAACAATATAGACACCACTGGATTGGGGACAAAGATATCTTTACATACAAACCAGGATGTGGGGTGCCAGTGGGATATCTCTTGCTGGGGTTAACCCACTGAGCGACGGGTGAGTAACCACCTCACTGTTTGTTTCTGATTTTCTATATTCACAAGGCGCATCCTCATTCTGTATTTTTTCCATTGAAAACAATGAGCGATACTGCTGAAAGAAAGAACATGCTGCAATTTTCTTTCTGCATCGCAACGCAGTGCGATGCAGAAACATATCGCTAATGTGAATGACCCCATTCAAAAGAATAGGTTTCATATTTGTGTGTTTCGGAGCGCACAAATCTCACACCTTTTTCTCGCCAGTGTGAAGGAGCCCTAACAGTTGTCTTGTCAATCCCATATTTGGTAATTTTTTCAATAAGGATGGTATGAGATACTTTGTCAAATGCTTAACTAAAGTCAATATCTATTGTATCTACTGCATTTACTTGATCAACCCAGTCTATGTGATGCTACAGACATTTTCCACTTAGAAAATTGACAAGTAGAGTGGATTTTACTATCTGCAGCATATCAATTATGTTGCGGATCTATTGCACAATTTAACCATGTATTTCACTCCTGTAGCAGGTTTTAAATCCGGTTTAACCAGTAGAAAATCCCATATGTAAAAAAAATGCAGACTTTACTTTGGAGTTGTTGTGGAGTTGTGGCAAAATCCACTGCAGACTGTATGTGTGGACTTCTTACCTTCAGGCGGCTCACTTTTGCGTTTGGAGAAGATGAAAATTGAAGAGAATGAGATCTTCAGTTCTGAAGTGAAGGGTATTATGTTTTCTGTGTGAGGACTTTAGGATCGTTTGGGGATCACACTACCCATTTAAATAAATTAGGATCAGAGCAGAATGTGACCCTAATGTGTCTGTGATGCCACCAGTGGGACCAGTGGCATTGGTCTGAGTTGGCCATTTACCCCACAGATGGCTGGCTAGGATAAGATTGTTCTTGTCTTTGTCTCCATTGCTCAGTGTAAAATAAAACCGTCCTCTTCTCTATAATTGAGATGTCTTTCATTTGCTGTCTGCACGTTACAGTCATGGTGATAATAGTGAGCGGCAGGCAAAGATTTCTAAGTAGGTCAGATCAGTTTTCTGTCACTTGAGAAAGATTTCAATCCGACCCACAAAAAATTCAGGCCGACCATACTTAAGATAAAGATTTGAGACTTATACAGCAAGCAGTTTAATTGATGTTATTTGTTACTATCACTAGATTGACGCGATGTTAGCTAAACAAACATAAAATGCTTCAAAAGTGGTGGTTGTGAACTTCTAAATCTGCTGGTTAGGTGATTATTTAGAGCGTCACTTTGTATTTGGACCAGATATCTAATATAAAATAACCTACAGGTCTCTATCTGTTTGGGCTCCTGCACACTCGTGTTTTTCTTGCACATTTTTTTAACACAATATTGCTGCGTTTTGTTAACGCGATTGTCAATTGGACTTTCTAATGTTAAAACGCATTGCACAAAAATTACAAAGCACAAAGTTGTGATACGTTTTTAACATTAGAAAGTCCCATTGAAAAAGTCGCGTGAAAAAAAGCATAGTGATATCGCAAAAAAAAACGCAAGTGTGCAGGAGCCCTTTGTCTGCCCCCCTCCATCTCTGTCTGCCTCCCTCCCTCTCTGTCTGCCTCCCTCCCTCCCTATCTGCCTCCCTCCATCCCTGTCTGCCTCCCTCCATCCCTGCCTCCCTCCCTCCCTGTCCCTTTCATTGTCTGTCTCTCTGCCCGTTTCTGTCTGTCTATCTCTGTCTCTCTTTTGTCTCAGTATTGCTCTATCTCTGTCTCTTTCGTTCTGTCTATCTTTCGCTCTATGTCTCTCTATCACTTTTTCTGGGTCTCTATCGCTCTCTCTTTCTATTGTTCTCTCATTCTGTCTCTATCGCTCTCTGTCTATCGCTCTGTCTCTCTACGCTCTCTCTTGCTTTGTTTCTCTGTCTCTCTATCACTCTCTAATTGTCTGTTTCTCTCTGTTTCTCTATCTCTATATTGCCCTCTGTTTCTCTATCACTCTCCCTCTGTCTGTTTCTCTATTGCTCTGTCTCTTTGTGTCTCACTATCTCTCTCTGTCTTTCGCTCTCTCTGTGTGTCTATCGCTTTTCTCTTGCTCTTTCTTTCACTATCTCTCTCTCTATCGCTCTCACCGTGTCTCTATCATTGTCTCTCTATCGCTGTCTCTCTATTGCTGTCTCTCTATCGCTCTCACTGTCTCTATTGCTCTCTCTCTATTGCTCTTTTTCTCACTGTCTCTCTAGCGATCTCTATCTCTTTCTATCGCTGTCTCTCACTGTCTCTCTCTCTCTGTTGCGCTCTCTGTCTCTATCACTCTGTCTCTCTGTTGCTCTCTGTCTCTCTATCCTTGTCTCTCTATCGCTGTCTCTCTCTGTCTCAATTGCTTTTCTCTGTGTTTCTATTGCTCACTCTCACTGTCTCTATCGCTCTCTCATTGTGTCTCTTTATCATTGTCTCTCTCTCTTGCTGTTTCTCTATTGCTCTCTCACTTGTCTCTATCGCTCTTTCTGTCTCTATTGCTCTCTCTGTCTATCTCTTTCTCACTGTCTCTCTCTCGCTCTCTCTGTCTCTATCATTGTCACTCTATCGCTGTCTCTCTCTATCGCTCTCACTCTGTCTCTCTATTGCTCTCTCTTTCTGTTTCTCTATCGCTCTTGGTTGGGCAGTATATGGTGCAGTTTAGCAGTGTATGCTGTGTTGCTTAGCAACGCTTCACTCATCCCAGCGCATGCCTGAAGCAGAGCAGTGCCGCCCATAGACTTAACATTGTAACTTTCAACCCACCTGACAGTCCCTGAATGTATTACACTCACATTTGATGATTTTTCGGCACCGGTGAGCATGTGTGTCATCTAATGACACCAGCATCATACACCAAAGGTACAGCAAAGGGGTCAAAGTCTGGTGCAAGAAAAAGCATGTAGGCTTATTTATATTAGATGCGCTTGTAAATAACACAAAGATATGTTTTCTGCAACAGGAGCGATTTATAATAGAATATCACTATATTGTGTGAAATATTGTGCACCTGCATCACTCCGCATATTTCAATGTCAAGTTAATATTTGCTGCATCTGTAGATCTGACAGGCAGTCTATCAAGCAACGCCACAGCCATGGCTTCATGGGCAATCTGCGTTGGCAGCCCTGTGAAGCCTTTAGAAGGTCCCCAACTGCCATAGTAACCAAATGGGTCCCTGCGATCTCATCGCGGTGAAGGAAGAGGCATTCAGGATCCCCGAACTCCAATTGGGGTATTTAAATACCATTGTCAGAATTGACGGGGGCGTTTAAAGGAGTAACAACCGTTACTAGCTCCATACAAACCCGAGCCTACATGAAGTAACTGTGTGTCAGAGCGTTAACGATTTGCAATCCAATTTTGGATTCAGGGTTTCCTAGGGGTTTTTCTCTTTCTACCATTATACAATGGTGCCATCTGCTGGCTAGAGCCAGTACTGCGGTATGTGACATGCTGGAGAGGCCCCTGTCAACAGAGCGGCCAGTAATATACAGTAAAAATACCCTGCTGGATGTCTTCTGACATTGGAGCTGTACAGTCTTCAATCAGAATGTCTTTAGATGTCAGACAATGGATTGGAAAGGGTTAAGGAGTTAACATAATCTAGGTTCACGCATATTAGATTTTCCGCAGTGGAGATGCACGGACTTTGGTGTGAATTTGCCATGGATTTCAGCCTTTTGAAGAGGTGAAATTATAGCAAGCACAGAGAATGAAGAATCAGTTTGGGTAGTATCATGGTAGCTAAGGACTCTCACTCACAACTTAATTTGTGCTACAAATTAAGGTTATAACAAATGGAGTTTGTGATGCCAATTTGTAGTATGCCAGAGTGGGGGGCAGCTTTGTACTCTGATTCTTACTCGGTTATACTACAAATAAAGTAATGGTGCTTCTTGTTCGTGACGCCAGTGTTCCCCAGCATGCAGACACCCTGGTAGATATGATGTTAGGTGACTGAGGTGTTCAGTGCAGGACAAACAAGGCAGAGGGCTGACAATAATCCTGTAGTCTTCAGGTGCCATACGCTGCATCAGTGGAGTAGGAACAGATAAATCACTTCACACTCTGCTCCTACTCCAAACACCTTCTACTCTCTCTGTCTGACTATCTCTTTGACTGCCTAACTGTCTGACTGACTCCAACAGGAGGTGCAGGGCCTAATATAACCTTCCTTTCCAGAAGTTTGTAGCATCTTCCAGCTCAACCCCTCCTCAGCCAATCAGGGCTAAAGTACCACAGAGTGACTGACCAATAGTAAGAGATCTTCCCAGTTGCTAAGGCCAGACAGACACAGAAGATATAGACACATGATCAAATACAATACAATAAATGCATATGGTGACACAGTCTACCTGAGATATCAATATTATTCAGTAGTGCCAGTACTGGATCACTACAAATCCACAGCATAAATTGACAAGCTGCAGATTTAAAATCCACAGTCACAGGGTAATTAATGCTGTGGCTTTATTCTGCCTCTTGTGCATGGAATTCTTGACATCCCATAGACATTACTCATACTGTAAAGTGCTGCATATGTCATGAATGTGAGATAAGTGGGGACCTCTGTGATCCTGGCCCATTACTAGAACAAAAGCTTCAGCACTCAGAAAGGCCCATAACACTCTGTCACAATTCTGCATATTTTGGTTGGATCATTGTGTAGGTCACATCTTGTAATGCCTTAATAGACCTCAAACCAATGGTACAATTAGTCTGTATATAAATGAGGTTTTATTAACGAGTGCTGCTTGGCTTGCTTATTGCTTTGGCAGAGAACCTGCTGCTTGTCAGTATGTCACATTTATGATACACTTAGGACATTGCTTTTATGCTGTCGACTGCAAGGTCCCGAAAGCTTTACTGATTAATTGGGATATTTGCAGAGATTTTCTTTCTCAGAGGCCTCTCACGTGGGACGGAATAGGCCACAGGACGCACTGCAAGGCGCGGTAAATTCCGTACCAAAATCCGTGGCGACCTGCAGATTTTGATATAGAATAGAAAACGACTTAAAACCTGCCCCCAATTCTGTATCAAAATCCGCAGTTACACCTGCAGATTTTGATGTAGAATTCAGCAGCTGCGGATTTGGCTGCGTCCTGCAGAGCAATTCTGTCCCATGTGAAAGGTCCCTCATACAGTGGAGATGCAGATAACTGGAATGAAAAAGTCTGCAAGTCATGGTGGAATCTTCCCAGCGCCTTCTGACAGATTATAAATAGGCGAGGAATGTGCCCCGCTATATCTGATATCTCCAACAGGTTCTGCTCTGAAATGTCTCATGATGAATGTGTTTACTGGACTGCAGATATTTCTGCATAGAACACAAGAATAAAATAGATTTCACATGCGCGTGCTCCTAAAACGAGTCCTTACACCAAATTTATAAACATCTGTACAAATTTGAGAGTTTGGTGCATATCTAATAAAGTTAGCACCATTTTCAAAAACACAAAACTTCTGCCAAACTCCTGTGTTATCTATGCTGCCCTTTTTTAGACCTCATGCCGACGGGCATATCGGACTCCGCCAGCAGAATATCACAGCGGAGTCCGACATGACGCCCAAACACCCCATACTCACCTCTCCAGATCGAGCGAGCATTGTCCTTAGCGAGTACCTGCCCGCTCAGAAGAAAAGGTTCGGGTGCCGGCGGGGGGCAGGGAGCGGCGGGGGAGAATGGAGGGGAGATCTCTCTCTCCCTCTTTCCCCCTCCCGCCCCCCCCCCCCCGCTCCCCCTCGCAACTCACCGCTCACCCGCGCCGGCACCCGAATTCTGAGCGGGCAGGTACTCGCTAAGGACAATGCTCAGACAGGGTATGGTAGTAAAAGTTATTAATATATTAATATAAGTTGGTACTCTTCAGTACTGCTGTTACAGTGGCAAGAAGGAACTCAGGAGACAAAGAGTTAAACGGTAAACCACAATAACAATTTATTTCTTTTGACAACAGTCTTCAATATATTGACATTTCATTTAATTTCCCGAGGTAAATCATCTGTTATATAAGGAGTCGCATCTGTACACAACACTTTTCTTTCCGTTTCCCTCTTTCTGGGCTTTGAATCTCCTCTTTTAGGCTATTCATTCTCTTACTGTCAATTTCTCTTTTCTTCTATATCTGACTTTCTAGATCAATTATCTCTTCTAATTCCTTGCTCCTTCTCCTCCTTTTCTCAGTACTCACACCGCTGCCTCCTTGCTGCACTATATGTCTTTCTCTCCTGCTCTGGTCTTTGCTTCCTCTCTCTTCTCCGATCTCTCTCTAAAAGGTACATTTACACGAAAAGATGATTGCTCAAAAGCCATCTTTTGAGCGATAATCATTGTTTGTAAATGTGTGCCTATCGTGCACTTACCGTGCACTTTTCGTCCATCGTTGACTTCAGGTCAGCATGAAATCCATTGTCTCTGATAAGACGGACCGCATGCTGAGTTCTCCATGGGCAGCGCTGGTAACATTCTTTCAGCAGCTGTCCCATTGGAGAACAATAGCAATGTATTTAGAGAACAGACCACCCGCTGTTCTCTAAATACATGCAAATGAAGCTACTTAGCTTCTAATGGGCTGATTAACCCATTAGTAGCTAATGCAAAATGATCGCTTAAAGCTGTCAGTTTCTGACGAATTTCGAGCGATCATCTGTGTGTGTAAATAGACCTTAACTCTCCGGTCTTTCTCTAACTGCCCAACTGCCTGTTATGCACACTTGAAATTATCTTCCCATGCAGGCTCTGGCGCTGCTAAGCAACCAACACATCAATCACAGGTCTGCTATCTCCTGACTATCCTGTCCTCCAATCAATAAGCTGTTGCGGGGTGTTACTCAGGCCAATGGGAATCTGGGAATGGGCAGCCAATGAGGAATGTCGTAGGTTGTCAGGCAGATTATGTAGTGAGTAACAAACATGCAATGAACATTTTAAAGGCATATACACACACATTTAAATAAAAGCAATCACATTTTTATTGTAGTGCCCAACTCTGGGCCACTACACAGGGCTTCAGACTCACGTAATTGGATCAAAGTATTTGTATGATATGGGTAGTAACCAATATCTTGATTTCTAAGGCTCTTTTTACTTACTGCAAATCTGTTAAATAGATGCCTGTGACAGATGGCATACAATGGCATCCGTCAACCATAGGCACCCTGTTAAAAAAAAGTCTGGTGGGCTACTCCACACTAAAAAAGAAAGAACGCCATAAAACGTTTAGGCCTCCTTCAGATGATCGTATGCGTTTTTACTTTCACCCGTACGCACCATATTATCGCATGAATGAATAATTGCCACAATCAAGTCTCGAACTTTAGTCCCGTTTTTTGTGCCATTCACACGGTCCCATGCTGCGTATGGGCAAAAAGATAAATAGTGATGAAAACCATCGATCGCTGTTAAATGCTTGGAATGACCAATAATGGTTAAATTGGGCCAACTGTGTACTTTTCTCAGCATATTTTTTTTACGTGGTTAAATACCTGCGTTTATATGGTCATGTGTATAAGGCCTTATAGTGTACCTTGCATATGTCACTCTTGAAAGGGGTTGTCTTATGACAGTGTCACGTACACCCAGGATGTGCTGGAACCGTAACCAGCAGATCTCGCACATAAAACACACAAACTGCGTCAAAACAATAAACTAAAACATGGAAACTCTTTCCCTATCTAAAAAACCTCAGGGACGGGGACCTGCCTACAAGCAGGCAATTCAACCCTGACAAGGGCGTACCTGACCTTGTACCTCGGTCCTTAGTTAACCCTACGTGGGACTTGGGAATAACATAAGAAAAGAAACTTAGCTTTAACCCTTTGCAATCCAATTTTGGATTCAGGGTTTCTTAGGGGGCATTCTCTTTCTGCCATTATACAATGGTGCCATCTGCTGGCTAGAGCCAGTACTGCGGTGTGGGAGATGATGGAGAGGCTCCCGACAACAGAGCGGCCAGTAATCAACAGTAAGAATACCCTGCTGGACATCTTCTGACATTGGAGCTGTACGTCCTTCAATCAGAATGTCTTTAGACGTTAGCTAGTGGATTGCAAAGGGTTAAGATGGCAAATGATAGGTCCAGGACCAAGCTCTGACTAAGACCACAGTCAGTGCTAAATTGAAGATTCAATGGCAATTCAGTCCAGCATCAGCCAGACTAAATAGCCATGACAATTACCTACAGGTGCAGCTAAGCATGCATCACCTAATTCCACACCCACCAGGGCCAAAAGATGGAGAACAACCTGCAAAACCTGCACCAGACTATCAGCATGGCAGCAATCCCATAACCGCAGCAACAGACAGGTTTTACCTGTCATGCAGACACCATAGACATGGCTCAGTCTCGAAACATATGGCAGCAAGAGGCTGTGCTTATGCACCACCACTCCATTCATTTCAGTGGGAACTCCAGGAATAGCCGAGTCAACTAATTGTGGCCACCCACTGCCATTCACTTTGGGACTGAGCCACGGCTGTGGTGTCGGCATTGAGAACTGCTTGTTTCCAATCTCCATATGTCAACGCCTATGCTAGCTGTTTTTATAAAGAGTCCACATCAAAGCACCAGGAGACTGACATTGGAGCAGGGTGTGAGTCAACCAACTGTTTGTAAGGATCCGCAAGACATACAAGTGGCACCCATACAAACTGCAGCTGCAACAGAAGTTGTGTGAAGATAACCCTGACCGATGCTTGGTTACAAATACGTACGAACGATTCTCCAACACTGCTTGAAACACTGATTACCTCCCCCATTTCCATTGAAGTATCTTAGGCCGAATCCAAGATGGCTGACAGACACCGTCATAGTGCCAAAAAAGTTTTCCCCTACCTGTCTAAGTGTTCTATAGAGCTTCCTACTTGTATCTATTTTAATTCAAAAGTTAGTCCTGACCTGGAAATTGGTTTCTGTATTATAGAACTGAAGGATAGTTTAAAATACAAAATGTATTAAACTGCTTCAGGAAATCTCCAAAGGAAGTAGATAACAACATATGTAATGATATATTCTCCATTACGCAAGCAACACCTGCCTGTGCATTAAGCATTTTACTAGTTGAGAGTGTTCAATAATGCTAGATGCTTTTCTAGGGTAATACGAGCTCATAATATCTCATATTTTTAATTGAATTCAGCAGAGTAGATTCCAGAATGCATTCTTCATTAAAAGGAACATATGGCTGCATCGCCTCCCCTAAAAGTGAAAACTATTATGAATTTATATTTTTGATTCTGCAGTAAATTGTAGAAAGGGTAGAGATGCGCGGAGCCCCACTGACGTGGTCAGAAAGCATCTTGGCAGTTTTAAAAAGGATTGTTTACTGGCTACATGATTTTGCTGGAAAATAGCTGCCTTGCCCACAAACATGTACAGCTGATTGCAATTCGTACCATAAAACTATTATATTGTGTATACTCTATGGTGAGCGCCATAAAAAACTGCCAAAATAGCTGTTTTTGTTCATCCTACCACCCGAGAAATGGAATAAAAAGTGACCAAAAAGTACACCAATAAAAAGGACGTATCGTCCCTCATAAAATAAGCTATCACGTCCAGACAGACCTGTCGGTGAAACCAACACACAGATACTGAGACAGAGGACAGGGAACAGGCTAAAAAATGTGCAAAGCAAAAGGAACAATAGAGTACTAGGCAAGTGTAGTTATGTAAAAGGAAGTGAACTAAATGGAAACAAGTCCTGAGTTGTTTCCCTGGATCTGCTCTGATTGGAAATGATAGCAAAGTGGAGCACCTGCACTGAAAAGGGCGACCCCACAGGTGGACTAGATTCCCTAACTGAGGCTAGAGGTTATAAAAAGGCAAGGAAAAGAGCTAGGACAGGGCTAAACTAAAACAACTACAGAGAAGGAGCTAGGAAAGGTACAAAGACCAACTGACAGAAGCAAACCAGAGACTAACAATACACAAACAGAATGTGCAAGCTGAAAAGCAAAACCAGACCAAGTCACACCAAACAACACAGGAACAGTACACTAGAAGGCCATTAATAGATACAAGTGTATCGAAAAGTATTACTGGCATCCACTGTACAGCGAGGGCTAAGTACTAGAGATGAGCGAACGTGCTCGGCCACGCCCCTTTTTCGCCCGAATACCGCGATTTCCGAGTACTTCCGTACTCGGGCGAAAAAATTCGGGGGGCGCCGTGGCGGCACGGGGGGTAGCAGTGGGGAGTGAGAGGGAGAGAGAGAGGGCTCCCCCCTGTTCC
Source organism: Eleutherodactylus coqui (assembly GCF_035609145.1). Taxonomy (NCBI): domain Eukaryota; kingdom Metazoa; phylum Chordata; class Amphibia; order Anura; family Eleutherodactylidae; genus Eleutherodactylus; species Eleutherodactylus coqui. Next base: position 231,477,752 of record NC_089839.1, read on the forward strand.
CCGCTGCTACCCCCCGCACCGCCACGCCTCTCCCCGCCCCCCGGCGTCCCCCGAATCTTTTCACCCGAGTACTGAAGTACTCGAAAATGGCGGTACTCGGGTGCGTAAGTACTCGAAACGAGTACGTTCGCTCATCTCTACTAAGTACCTTAAGAAAGTTTCTGACCTCCTGGCTGGGCTGTATCGCAGCCAGACCATGCACTAGACAGCAGAGGGGAGATATTTCTCCCTTGAGTCCAGCACCGAATAAAACAGGCATGCGCTGGTAGGTGCATCACATGGAGCGGGGCTGATGTTGTCTGCGACAGGAATCTGGTGGTGCGGTGATACAAGCCCACACATAGCTCCAACAAGAAAAAAATAAAATAGTTATGGCCCTTATTATAACACAAAAAAACTGATTTATTTTTGATTTTAAAAAGTTATTTTATTCAGTTGTAAAACCTGTGAACGAAAAAAAAGTGCAACCAGATGTTGGCTTGAAGCCTAAATTGGCATTTAAAATGTGCTTTTTCTGTCATTTTTCTACACGGTTTGTGCTTTTTTAGTTCAGTGCTATTTTGTTCATACCATCAGCATGCTTTAGGGGTTTTATTTTTTTTTATTCATTTACTCAGAGTCATTGCTCTAAAACTGGAACAATGCATGAAAAAAATGAATGAATAAAAGAAAAAAAAAACACTAATCAAAAAGTGCATGAAAAAGTGCATACAATTTAGGGCTTATTTACACGAGCGTATATCGGCCGTCGTTTTCACAACCAGGTGATATACGCTTCCATCTGAGCTCCCCCCCCCCCCCCCTCCTTCACCAGCTCTCTGCTTCTCTCCTCCCCTCAGAGCGGTTTGCAATGGGAGTGGGTGGGGGCGGAGCTTAGCTCCCACCCCCTTTCCATAGCCAGCAATGGGAGTGGGCAGGACAGAGCTGAGCTTAGACACGCCCCCACCACGTCCCCTCCCATTGCAAACAACAGAGTGCAGGAGAGCGGCAGAGAGCCGGTGAGGGGGAGGGAAGGGGGAAACTGCTTAGATAGAAGCGTATATCGGCCGGCCGTGAAAACGCGGGCCGATATACGCTTGTATAAATAAGCCCTAATGGTGTATTTTACAACTGCAAAAAATTTCCTAGGATCCTTCTGTAAGAGGTCACAGATTATGGTGCATTACACAGTTGCACAGTAATTTGCTGCTTTTTTCCCCTTTTGTGCTTATCTTACCACTTTGCAGAAGTGATGAGAAAGGTTAAAGCGTTTAGCAAGAAGAAGCATGGCCTCGTACAGCCCATCTAATGTATTTACATCTTAGCCTGATGCTGTGCAGTTTGTTAGCAAAAGAACTCTGCCCTCATCTGTATGCATTATGTAACTACATGCTATGCTTAGGGTTGCCACCTCGCTGGTAATTAAGTCTAAAGGCCGATGTGAATATTTATTGTTTACTGAAGCGATGAATGGCCAGTAAAAAACAATTGTCAGCCGGGCAGCAACCGCACCCCATCAATCATGAATTTACCTTACTCCATCCGTAGCTCCAGTCCAGCGGCTGCTGCTGTATTCAGTTTGTGACCACTGACTTCTCCCCCTCAGTATCTGTGCTGCGTACAGGATGGCATCTGCATACAAGAATGCAGATGCCAGGCAAACAGGAGCTGCAGTTGGAGTGAGTTAAATGCATGATTGATGGTGTGAGGTTGCTGCCGGCCGAAGTTCCACTAACGGGTCACTATTACTACTGGGCCACTGTGGGGGTTATTTTTACTACTAGGGTCACTACTACTGCTTGGGCCACTAACAGGGTCACTTACTACTGGGGCCGCTAACAGAGTAACTATTACTTCTGGGGCCACTATTACTACTGAGGCACCTAACATGGGCACTATTAATATTGGGGCCACTTACTAATGGGGCCACTAAGGGGGGCACAATTACTAGTTGGGGACACTGATGATTTAACAACTTCCCAATCATAGTTCATACTTGAATATGTAATAACCAAGAGGAGCGCCGAGCTGCACAGGCAAATAGCTGACGCCTCTGCATTATAGCTATTATCACTGAATGGTTTTCCTGAGCCTGGATATTTATATCTATAGACTGCAGTCACCGTCCTGGGACGGCTTTCTACTAGTCTACTATAATTTACACCATACGTAATAGCGCAGAGCTGGCATAGATTTATAGCTCCTATGAGACCTAGATTTGCATTTTTGCTGCATGGACAATCAAAGATGCATTACACTTATTAAAAGGCAAGAGCCTCTTGGTAGATTTGGCACATCTTCCCCCATCTCGCTGCTGCTAAACATGGTGTAAAGTCAGGTCACTAGTGTGAAGTCTTTAGTAATTTCTCCCTTACATGTCAAGGCAGCTTCAGGCCTTATTCACATGAACGTATAATCACGGCTTTTTTGCCGCGATAAACGTTGGCCAAAAACTGCGGCCATACGCTTTTATACGTGGCTGGAAAATATAGGTCCCATCGTATCTTTTGGCTGCGATCAGCGGACAGCTCCCATTGAAGTCTATGGGAGCTGCCAGCAAGGGAAGGGAGAAGGAGGGGGAGAGTTTAGCACGACTAGTGCTGCTAAACTCCCTTACCCATTCTCTCCCTCCCTTTTCCAGCAGCTCCCATAGGCTTCTGGGCTGCAGCGTACATACAGCGCACCTGGCCGTCTGAATGGGCGATAAAACACAAGATTTAGCCGCGACTTAGTTGCAGCTTTCATGCGATTTTTGACCGCGATGCGGGTGGCTGAAAATTGCGACACTCGTGTGAATGAGCCCTTGTTTAGATCCCTGTCAGTACTGATTTGAATATTCTTTAATTCTTGCTGGATTTAATTAGACGAAAAATATTCAAAGCAATTAAATAAATGGGGCGCCATCACCTCTTCTGGTAAGGAATGCAATGGTTTGGATGCTCTGCGTCTGATGGTAGAATCATCTTTCATCCAGTCAGAGTGGATGTTCCCTTTTCAGCTGCAGAGAACTAAATAAGAAAAGCTCATTTGCCTAATCTGTCATCCAGTCCAATTTGTCTAGTCATTAAAATGTTACATTTCACATCTAAATCCCATATTCAATGTGAGCTGTCAAGTGAGACAATTATGTTTGCATCACATGTATCTCTTCTCGCTTCTCATTCTAGGAACAGAAGAGAATGACATCGTTATTTACAAAGAAAACTCAGCAGTAAATAAACAAACCTGTCATCCCAGCCGCTCTGCTATGACCCTTCCAAGACATAATGCTCACCTTTCCCGTCACGTTCCTGTATGTTTTTGTTGCAATTCCTTGGTTTTTAGGTCTTGCCATGTATGAGCATGAAATGATAGCCCGTAACAGATCTAGGAGATATGAGAAACTACATGGCTGCATTATGACTCTTAAGGACTTTTGAACCAGCGTCTTACAACTAGCTGTGTACCGTGTGGGCATCAGGGACACAAGCGGAGAGGTTTGCTTATTGATTAAATCCCACCAGCAGTCCATATGCGTAGGAATCATTAATTATAATGTCATACTTATGGAGTCATAATTTTAGAGAAAAGTTAAAGCGAATCTGTTACCATATTTATTCTACTCTATCTAGGGCCAACATAGACTAATGACAGAGCCTGAGTGCAGCGCCGGCTATAAACTGAACAAGTGACAACACTGTTCGACAAAAGCCGTGTAAGAACTATGTGATGTGAATTATAGGACATCAGCAACTGAATGCGGATGATTTTTTACGCGGGCGGAAAAGATAGGTCTTGCCCTATGTTTCGGCCGATATACACTGACAGCTTCCATATACTTCTATGGACGCTGAACAAAAACGGAGGGGGAGGGAGTTTAGCCATTAGAAGTCATTTCAAGGATTTATGTCAACTGATGGATTTCCGGGCTGCGGCGTATATCTTCGCTAATATGCCACAGCTGCCCATGTGAATGGGCAAGTAAACGCAAATTGTATCTGCGACTTGATCACAGCTTTTTCCTGTTCACATGCTCTCCCACTGCAAACAGCGGCAAGGGGTAGAGAGAAGAAGAGAAGGGGGAGGGAGTTTAGCAGTCACGCTGCTGTGACAGCTGTGGCAGGCGATTCCCTCCTCCCCACAGGGAGTCCCATCATCACTGAACACTGTGACAGCACTGTCACAGTGTTCATTGATGAGGGGAGAAGAGCGCAATGCTATCCCATTGCCTTCAATGGGGCCGGTGCTACTGCCGCTCCATTAAAAGCAATGGGAGCGGATTGGTATTCCCTGCTGTGGCTTTGACAGCTGCAGCAAGAGATTCCTTGGATGTGAAACCTCTGGATGCTGTCACATCCAGGGGTTTCATCCTGTTGTCAATAGAGTCGGTGGCAACAGCGCCGGCCTCATTGAAAACATATAGAGAAGATGGCGCTCCTCTGCCACAGCTGCAACAGCTATGGCAGAGGATTCCTTCATTCCTGTGGGGAACTGCGGGGATAAAGGAATCTCCTGCCACAGTTGTCACAGCTGTGGTAGAGGAACGCGATGCTATCCCATTGCTTTCAATGGAAACGGCGCTGCTGCTGCCTCATTGAAAGCAATGGAATGAAGGCAAGCAATGATTTTCGTAGCTTTAAATATAACCCCTTCCCTAAAAATCATCCCTAGTTGTAGTAAAAAGAGAAAAAAAAAGAAAGTTAACTCACTTAGAAGCTCTGTGCGGGTCTTCTCGCTGTCCCTGACAGTCTTCTTCTGTATTCTGCTGGCCGGGGACTGAAAAATCCCTGCCTCCAGAAGGCTCTGTCTCTGATTGGCTGAGCACTGTGACCAATCAGTGGCAGCGCTCAGGTGTCATTCAATGAATGGCTGAGCGCTGCCTCTAATTGGTCACAGTGCTCAGCCAATCAGAGGCAGTGCTCGGCCATTCATTGAATTCAATGCCAATCCCTCCCATTGCTGGCAGCCAACAAGGGGCAGAGAGGGGGCGGGACCTTAGCACATTAGCTCCCACCCCATCCCACTCCCTCCCCTTACTGAGAGCCGACAAGGGGACAGAAAGGGGGAGGCACTTTAGCAGAGCTATAATGTCCCCCCCCCCCCAACAGTATCCTGGGCTCGGTGCATACTCGCCGGACCCAGGCCCTCTGAACAAACTGAAGATGTAGCCGTGACTTGGTCATAGCTGCCTCTCGTTCACACGATTTTTGGTTGCACTGTGGCCCGTGACACAGCCGACCGAAAATAGTCTACGCTTGTGTGAAAGAGCCCCGAAGCAGCTAGTGGATTTTCCAAAAGGGACATCTACGTATTGTAAATGTGAAATGCTGTTTTGAATGAAATACCTTGATGACAATATAAGACATCATGCAGGATCTTGTGAGAAGCACTTTCGGCACTCCTAGTTCAGATGAGAATATTAGCGGCCCTTAGATCTCCCCAGTCAGAGCTGTCACAGGGGACACTGAATGGATCACAATCATGATGCACATCAATCTTCATATACTATCAGCCTCAATTAGTCAGCCACACCATGGACAATGATGTGCTCCTTTATTACTCATTATTTCTGTGAATGCAGATCTACAGATGACGCTGAGAATCCGAGAGCGATGTTTGCCAGCATCTTCTGGAGAACGCATACAGCGAGGAGTAAAAGGGTCCAATTCCCAGCTGGCAGACCAGGGATAATGTACTTAAAATCTATATAATTACATTTGGTTTCTATGGAAGGGGAGGGGGTAATGTCTCACTTTGAAGCTTTTAATAGTAAACACTTGACTGAGACAGAGAGAAATAATCTATTTTCACCACCTCCATCATGATGGAATGTTTCTGCTGGCTTGAAGAAATGTATTGAGCTTAACAGATGGGAACATTAGATCTAAAATGTAATAGCATCAGCTGTAAAGATACAACTAGGGTGAGGGACTTTAAAATGTAAAGGACTAGTGGAATTGTACAGTAATGACCAGGTTCTCATGATCTCTCTATTATCAGTTCTTATTGCAAATGTTAAATGACCTTTCAGTGCAATGTACACGCTGCATGTACTACAATACAGTTTAAGCAAAGTATAGGATATTATTTCTCGTCAATCAGACATGCAAAATACAATGAAGAAGTAGTCGGACCAAAAGAGCTCCTTACATCGCCACCTAGTGATCATATGTACTCATCACTTTGGAAGTTGAATTCAATGAATTGAAAGAGGGAAAATGCTAAATGTTTTATGTTAAAAATGCTTTCTGGGACTTAAAAAAAAATTAGGCTTAAAATTGTGTAAAATAAATAATAATTCTACCATGGCTACTGGAGCCTGTGATTGGCTGAGCAGTCACCTGCACGATGAACAGCTCATGACCGCTTGCCAACTTCTCCTGGGTTCCGAGCAGCGAGCACAAGACTCCAGGACAGGGAGCTGCTGGAGTAGGTAAGCATGCATTTTTTTCTTTATTTTAGACTATTTTAATCTACTTACTATTTTAGTAAATTTTAAGTCCTGGAAAACCCCTCAAAGCCCTAAACCTGTCCAGTGTGAATGTGCAGAGATGAACTGTGAAGGGAATGCAGCACTCCAACTACACAGATTTCTTTCACTACCAAGCAATGATCCATTTACTAAGTTCTTTGTTCTACTTAATGTCAAAATCCCATTTTATATGCACTGATTACAATTGCGTGTGATAAGGGATATCTGGATTTCCCTGGTACGGTGACTATTATCCATTAGAGATGTGTTGGACATAACCTGTAGTTTTGGGTTGTAGACACAATTTCTGACTTTATTTCATCCATATGTCTTGAAATACTTAAAGCGGTTTTCCAGGGAAATACTATTGATGAGCCATCATCAGGATAGGTCATTAATAGCTGATCGGCCAGGGTCCGTCGCTCGGGACCTCGACCGATCAGCTGAGTGTGCGCATGCTGTCAGCGCTACAAATACATAGAGGTCGGAGCTGAAGCCTCCGCGCCGACCTCCGTATAGTTGCCAACGCTTGTAACTGCAGGCTTCACACTCATTCACTTCAATGAGAGCTGTGCCTGCAGTAACAAGCGCCAGTCACTAAACAGAAGTCGGCGTGGAGGCTTCCACTCTGACCTCCGTGTAAATGAGGTGCTGAAAGCATGCGCCTGCTCTGCTGATCGGTCGGGGTCCAGAGTGATGGATCCCAGACGATCAACTATTGAGGACCTATCCTGAGGATAGGTCATCAATGGTATTTCCCTGGAAAACCGCTTTAAAGGGGTTGTCCCCCCGTTCGGCGCGAGACAAACCCGATGCAGGGACCTAAAAAAAAATCCACACAGCGCTTACCTGAATCCCCGCGCTCCGGTGACTTCTTACTAACCGGTTGAAGATGGCCGCCGGGATCTTCTCCCTCGGTGGACCGCAGCTCTTCTGTGCGGTCCATTGCCGATTCCAGCCTCCTGATTGGCTGGAATCGGCACGTGACGGGGCGGAGCTACACGGAGCCGCTCTCCTGCACGAGCGGCCCCATTCAGAAAAGAAGAAGACCCGGACTGCGCAAGCGCATCTAATCTGGAGATTAGACGCCGAAAATTAGACGGCACCATGGAGACGAGGACGCCAGCAACGGAACAGGTAAGTGATTAACTTCTGTATGGCTCATAATTAATGCACAATGTACATTACAAAGTGCATTAATATGGCCATACAGAAGTGTATAGACCCACTTGCTTTCGCGGGACAACCCCTTTAAGTATTTCTAAGACATATGAATAAAATAAAGTCAGAAATTGTGTCTACAACCCAAAACTACAGGTTATGTCCAACACATCTCTAATGGAGAATAGTCACAGTACCGGGGAAATCCAGATATCCCTTATCACACGCAACTGTAATCAGTGCATATAAAATGGGATTTTGACATTAAGTATAACAAAGAACTTAGTAATAGTATTTCACTGGAAAACCCCTTTAACTATATTCGGTGTGGTTATTAACCATCTTCAGTCACTGACAGCATGGCCTCCTCTTTAGTAGATGGATTCTATGTGCTATTTGAAGGGACGATTGACATTTTTGCATCATTGCATGCTTCAGGATTATATGATAATGACAGCCCAGTAATTCACCACATGTAATTGTTTGTAAGGATGGGGTTTTCTCCTTCTGGGTGATTTGGTGCAATTTTATCGTATTTTATAATTGCTTTTCTTCTTTAGTTGCAGCCTCGTTGTATAGCTTAGTTTCATTTACTTTCTTCTGTTTCATTTTATTTTTACTGTGTATCGTGATGTTATATTATGTTTATATGTTATATTGTTTATGTCTACTTACTATATATTAATTGATATTATATTTGTGTTATGATTATGGATACGACCTGAGAAAGGTTTCTTTAGACCAAAATATCATATTTATGCTTGTTTAGAATCTCAGCAATAACGCAGTTAATGTGGATGGAATATATATACACATACATACATACATAATGTTTGTTCTTTCAATAAATATGCAATAAACATTACACACAATTTGGAGAAAGCGTTGTGGATTTCTTGTACATATATTACTAGATGGAGGAATCCTTCTGCAAAGTACCCAGAATAACAAGTGCAGTACCAAAATAATTTGAATACTAATCAGCGCATAGCGACACAGACAGGTTGGCAAGAGGCACGGTGCAGGGATCTGGGTGAAGCTTCCAAAACCACAAGGGATAGCTGGATGCTCATAGGTTGGTTTACGTTGCATTGGAAGAAGGGAAGGGTGCGGGAGAGTTTTGTACCATCTAACATTAAGCTCCCCCATTGTGCTGAACTATACCTGCGTTCATACATTGTGTCATGCAGCAGTCCTCCCATGACTGTCCTGCTGGATCCTGGACAACTGGGAAGTATGGTTGAACTGAGCAGTAATGATTTTTGTACTACTCATTACAATGCTTGTAACATCTTAGGGCCCATTCACACAGGCATATATCCATAGGCGTACCGGTAGGGGGTGCCGGGGTCGCAACGGCGACCCGGCCCTTGCGCTTGAGGGGGCCCAGAGGCCGCCCTGCAGCACAGCATATACAGGTGACTTTCACTTTGCACTGTCGGCGGCCGCTTGCTAAGTTAGTGCGGTCCGGCCGACAGCACAAGCCAGGAGGAGAGTAGGAGAAGGGAGGGGGCAGGACTTGGAGAGAGGACAGGGGAAGAGGAGGGGGTGGGGGAAGGAGCAGAGAGGTCTTACCGGCACACAGGCACAGCACAGCAAGGCACACAGGCACAGCACAGCAAGACCTCGAGTGGCCAGGGAAGATGTCATCTCCCTGCTGCTTCCTTCCTGTTCCTGCTGACACTGCGTACACCTGCTCTCCTGAGCAGAGAAGTAGTCCGGGCACCAGGGTCTCTCTCTCTCTCTCCCCCTCCCCGTCTCACTCCTAGGCCTCATGCCCACTTGCACGCACGGATTTCACTGCTGAATCCCACAGTGAAATCCGTACATGTCCGAGGACATGGAGAGGCAAAATACATTATACTCACCTCTCCGGACGCTGTGGGGCTCCCCCTCTGTGCAGGCCTGATCTTCTTTCTTCCGGTCGGCGGACATGCTCGGCACACCGGCAGCGTGCCACGTGCACCAATATTTTAAAAAAATCTCCTGTTCTCCCGCGTATCCACTGCACAGTACAAAAACAGCTGCGGCTGTGCCGTGGATACGAACGGCTTCGATAGGCTTCAATGGAAGCCGCGGGAGCCGTCCGTGTGACAGATTTGCAGAAAATGGAGCATGCTGCGATTTCTTCCTGTGCGTGTGACCCGCAGTCCGGGAAGGAATCCCATCTGCATGCTTTTAGCTGCCCTACCCATGCCAATGCATCCCTATGGGCAGTAAGATGCGCGGATCTCCCGTGCGGGTCCACGTGCGGATTTTATAAATAAAGGGGGAAATAGGACCTGGGGGGGATGCCAGCTAAACTTTTGCACCCGGGCCCCTGAGCCTTCAGGTACGCCCCTGCATATATCCCATCCGTGTGCTGTTCATGTATTTCACAGACCCATTATAATTAATAAAGCTATTCACACATGAGTTTTTCAACTTGAACTGATGGTTTCTGCAAAAAAAAAAAAATTACAGCAGCTCTTATTTTGGTCTGTATCACGAACCAGAATCCCAGAACTGGCCATACAATGTCCACTACCAGTGGGTATCAGACAACACACTTATGGGGTGTCTTTATGCTGTCTGATGAGGGTTGTACCTGAGACTTTCAGGAGCAACTCGCATAAGCTTGTGTAAAAGGGCCCTCAAGGATGACACTACACAGAAATGTCTAGGAACCTAGTAACTATGTGAATCCAATTGTACACAGTTGAGTCACGTTATTATGATCACCTCCTACCTTTGACGTCAGCAGCAAGTAGACCAAGAAGGAAGTGTCATTGGCTGGCTTGGGGGTATATGAGGTGTGCAAAAGTGTGTCTGCTCACATATCACTCATTGTTGTCATGGGTAAAAGGGATGTTTTATCAGAGTTACATAAAGGGATGATTATTGGCTTTCAGGCCAAGGGTAACAGTATTTCTCAAATAGCACAGTTTGTGATCTGTTCACAAGGTGCTGTGGTGAATGTGTGTTGTGAGTGGATAAATGGTACCATTGGGATTAACCAATGTGGAAACTGCGGTGCACCACTGGCTATTGATGTGAGCGGTGAATTGTGGCTACAAAGGTGCGCGAGGGCCGACCGATATGCTACAGTGGAACAGTTAACCAGGAAAATGAACCAGGAAGCTACCCGATGGGTATTTAAACAACAGTCCAGCAAATCCTACTGCATATGGGGCTCTGAAGCCGGATAGTTGGTCACTGCAACTGTGCTAACATAGGTGCACAGCAGTATCGGAATTGGACCACCGCTGATTGCAAAGGGTTGACTTCTCCAATGAGCTACGTTCTCTGCTTCATCAAACTAATGGATGTTGGCATGTCTGGTGAGAAACATCAGAGAACAAACACCCTGCGACCATTGGTGTGGCAGCAGCGTTATGGTCTGGGAAATTGTTTTGTGGTATTCTTTGAATCTATGGTTATGTCCCCTCTTCATGTCCCTGTACTACATGGTGGCACACATCACATGCCTCTTATCTCCACTTAGGATTCAGCTAGAAAACAGTGGTTTCAAGTTTCCCCCGCATGAAGGGGAAATATAAATAAAAACCCTGGTATCGAGGCACAACCTTCCCAAATATGCGAGAAAGTAGAATCCAACCACTCATTAATTGGACTTCTCTTTAATGATGAATTAAACAACCAACAGTAAAAGCGGGGTGAGAAACCCCTTCATCAGTTTAGGCTGGAGACAATACTAAAGTAAATGATAGGAAGATAATCGAGGGTGGGAAATCAAGATAGGGAGGAAACAAAAATGATGGGGAGAAACATAAAAAAGTGCAGTTGAAATCCTGGACAGCATAAGATATAATAAACCATAAGAAAGTCAGGACTATTTATTAATAAGTAATGCATAAAAATAATAAACACTGGATAATACTCATTTATCAAGTTCAAAAGGCAACAATTATCTCATAACCATAAAGATAAGATAGCGTAGTTGAAGAACTTTAGATATAAGGCAGCAAGTGCTTGATACTGAAATAACCCCAATTCACATGGATTTAAAAGTATAAGAAGTCTAAAGCAAAAGACACTGAAATCAAGTAGGTATGAGTAGGCATAAATAATCTAATCAAATTAAAGAAAATACACATAAGATGGAAATAATACAGGGGTCACACAACTATGAGATCCAAAGCAGGCAGGAGCACTCGTTAAGCATAAAATCAGAATTAAATGGAGTGGGACGTATAAATGTTGTGTAGTATAACCAGAATCCCACATATCTTAGAAATGCAAATGTTTCAGATGTCGCTTGCATTACTGGAATGCCCTGATTTGAAATGTGATGGCATAAATTATAATATTAATTGTGGTTTGGAGTGGCAGATTAATACATAAATAATAGACTTTTATTAATATATGTAAAATTAATAACCTCATAACCGCTAAATAAATAAAACCATTTTAATATATGACAAAATGAAGATAGATAAAAATCTATATATAAAATACAGAATAATGTAAATTTATGTAGAGATTAATTTGACATATTACAAGAAAAAAGATAAAAGTTAACAAACAAATGTATGGATTGATATAAAAATGCATCACACTAGTAATGTTAGATGTATTTCCAGTGGATAATGTCCCGGTTAAGGACCAGAGCTGAGTGTGACTGCTGCGCAATTGAACCCAATAGGGGAAAAAATGAAAGCATGTAATCTATTATTTTCATCCTTTGTTCCAAAAAAGGAACAGACAAACGAAATCACTAACGCTAGTGTGAACAAGTACTTGCTTTGTGTGTGTGCAGGGGGGAAGCAAAGGGACCTTTATTATTTTGTGAAGGGCATAAAAGGGACATTATCAGTGGGGGGGCACAGAAAGGGCACTATTACCTTGCAGGGCATCTGGGCACTATTATCTTCTTTGAGGCACAAGAGGTTATTTTTACTTTCTTAAGGACTAAAAGGGCGCTCTGTCAGCTTATGGAAGGCACAATGGAGGCACTGTTACTTTACTGGAGGCATAAAAGGGGCAATGTTACCTTGTGAGGGGCACAACGCGGGCACTGTAAATTTGAGGCATAAAGAGGCACTATTATGATGTGGTGGGCACAATAGGGAAATTATTACAGTGTGGGGGCACAATTACTTTATGGGGCACAGACAGGGGTACTAGTGCTGTGTATTGGGCTGATGGTAGCAGAAGGGTATGGAGAGTGTGCAGAGACAAGTTGTGGCTAGAAAAAGTTTTCTTGGAAAATCACTATGACCTTCAATCAGAGGAAACGTCACCTGTGATCACTGGAGGTAACTGCACTGTAATCACTATTACTGTGTAGAACTGATATCTGACTATTATTTGATGACTGCATTATTTAGAGGTACACTAGAGCTGAGCTGTTGTATGTGAGCCTGCCATGTCATCAAGGTTGACTAATGCTGTCACTGATATGTGTCTTTTAAAGCTCCAGCAATGCCTCTGACTGCTGGTGCTACATTGACGGGGCACTTAAGAGACCCAGCAATGCAGTTGCAAGTCACACATAAGCCGTACCTGGTGGCTTGAAGAGGAGGCGCTCAACTAAACTTTTGCACTAGGCACCCATGAGATTTAAGCTATGCCCTGAGCCATCAGGCTCCTAATTGTTGATGGCAAGTGTTACAACAGACTGCGAGTCTACCAGGCTGCTAGCAGGATCACTTTTCCTACCATCAAGTTAAAAGCTGGGACCAAAGTGGCTGAAGAATTGAAAGCATGTGAGCTATTTCTATATTGGTCCCTCCAACGACTTCTCCAGAATGCCACAGTTCCACTGCAGCGAACTGATCAGCTGCTGTGGCAGAGGTGCATCAGCTACAGACATCATTAGTAGGTGTTTCAAGTGTTCACTTTAACCAGTTAATTGCAGGAGGCATTTGACCAGGAATGTGTGAGGGAATGTCAGGCATTCTTGAATGTCTCCACTATTTTGGGTGCTGTGTACTATTTTTAAAGCCAGCTCATTATAAAGATACATCGACAGGTCTATAAGGGACTTTTCACACTGTTACGGAATATTCCGTGCCGGAATTTCACATTAAAGGGGTTGTCTCACGCCGAAACGTTTTTTTTTTTTTTATTCAATAGGCAAAGAGAGACAAACCCGATGCATGTGTTAAAAAAAAAAACGGGTAGTACTTACCCGAATCCCCGCGCTGTGGCGACTTCTTCCTTCTTCTTACTTACCTTAGTAAGATGGCCGCCGGGATCTTCACTGTGAGGTCCATTGCCGATTCCAGCCTCCTGATTGGCTGGAATCGGCACACGTGACGGGGCGGAGCTACAAGGAGCAGCTCTCCGGCACGAGCGGCCCCATTCAGAAGGCAGAAGACCGCACAGCGCAAGCGCGTCTAAAATCGCCAGAAGAGGCGATTTTAGACGGATCCATGGAGACGAGGACGCCAGCAACGGAACAGGTAAGTGAATAACTTCTGTATGGCTCATAATTAATGCACGATGTATATTACAAAGTGCATTAATATGGCCATACAGAAGTGCTGAACCCCACTTGCTTTCATGAGACAACCCCTTTAAAATCTGTGCGTCTGACCGCAGATTTTGATGCGGAATCGCTTGCATAATTCTGCCATTTTCAATTCCCCAACAAAATCTGCACATTACCAGTGTGTCTGGGTTTCTAAGCAGAACTGTAAATTTCTTCACCTACCGTGTTTCCCCGAAAATAAGACTTATCCGGAAAATAAGCCCGACTTACATTACATGAAAAGAAAAGGAGTACATTACCTAGCAGGCTCGGTTCAGGGCCGTGGCTCTGCTAATTCATAAATCCCACCTCCACGACACGATGGCTGCGATTGGTTCTTCGGGCACTGTGGCTCAGCCAATCAATGCAGTCTCGAAGAACCAATCACAGCTATCGCCTAATGGAGGCAGGATTTATGAATCCCATAACCAGGAAGTGATCGTGTGTGGGTGGCCGAGGACTGCATGGACTGTGCCAGGTCTCTGGAGAGTAGCGGGAGGGACCTGGACCGAGCCTGCTAGGTAAGACATCCCCATAAATAAAACCTTGTGTCTCTTTTGGGGCAAAAATTAATATAAGACAGTGCCTTATTTTTGGGAAACACGGTAGAATAAAGATTCATTGTGCCCTCCAAACACACACATTTACATGAACACATGTAGAACTTAAAGGGTTTGTCCTGTTGCAAACTGGATAGGTCATCAATATTAAATAGACTGCAGTCTGTAGCCTGGGACCTCCACCATCAGCTGCTTTCTGGGTTTATGTGCTTCTTTACTAATTTCTGCAAGAAGCAGGCAGCTCTTTTCTTACTGTAGTGACCTGGATTGGTATTGCAGGCCACAATCTCAGTGAAGTGAATGCTGTACTACTACTACTGACCACTGTAGTGAGAACAGAGCTGTCGGCTTCCTACTAAAATCAGCTACCATAGGTGCACAAGCACAGTGGTCCAGAGAACTGCTGATTGGCAGGGCTCCAAGGCGACAGACTACTACTGATCCAATGACCTATGCTGAGGATTAGCCATCAATAGTTTATAAATGGTCAACCCCTTAATTTACCTAACTATTAAATGAAATGTAAGAAGCATACTACTACATTGCATACATTCACAGTACTGCTACACCCCACACATATATAGCACTACTACAAACACCAGCAATATTGTTTGCCACGATGCATGGAAGCGAAAAAAGAGCTGGGGACTCTCTTCAAGGTTACACTGGAGAAGTGTTTGTGAGATCCACCACTCTGAAGAAGGTGGCAACAATGTATGGGTATTTGGCACTCTTGTGATAGTATTAATTTTATGATCCTTTTTTCAAGGTAAGCCTGGACCCGCTCATGATTACTGGCTTCCTGAGTAGCATTCAAACGCATTGCCTGATGTTGGGTGGCTGTATGCACGGTTTGGCCCTTACGTCCATAGGAATGACAGACAGCCGTCCACCATCCATTTTGTCTTTGGCCCACAGAATCACTGGTACCGTTGAAAGAATTTGTTGCATGTAGAAAGATACCCAAGAAACACTGATGTGTAATCAAGGTAATAAGGGATGAAACTAAATGTTTTTGCACCCTACACTTCTATCCCTCTATGATTGAGGCTCCTAAATGATGGCTAGTGATCATAGAAACTACCAGAATGCATTTAGCTGGCCGCCCTGATACTGAACAATAGCATTGCATATGAACCATTGCTGTATTGCCAGGACATCCATAGTATTTGGTTTTCCTCTATACACAATTACCAATCTATACAATTGAGTTAAAGGAGAACATGGCTGCGGGGCAGCAGAATGTAAGAATTCAACTGTGCCTGCTATACTACAGCCTCCATCACAATATATTTAGTGAACTAAAAATGCAGCGTTTTAAAAAACTATTTAATATTAATGATGTAAGACTAAGAATGCTTAATGAGAATGACATCCAGCATATAGCGTGGCAGGAACTATATAATCACTGTATAAATAGCAAGATTTGAGATTCAATTTCCTGGGATGAAGCTGTAAAACCAAGAACTGACAGGGGAAATTAGGGGCACTCAGTTTCTGTGTACACAACTATGTAAATCCTTTTTTTGACATCTTAACACCATATTCTGAATCCTGTATGGTGTTTTGTAAAGTTGTGTACTGATGTTGCAAAGATTGAATATAATTCCTATTATAAGTTATGCGGTAACATGCAGTGCACTGGTTGCTATTCTTTCAGTATAAAGCCTTTTACAGTTAAACAGTTGGGTATAGAAGACCGTGACATCATGTCTATCATTTGGCCTCTGTACACCCCCACACTGGATTTGAAACAAAACCATCAATATGTGATTGAAGTGTAGACTCTCAGCTTTATTTAAGATATATTGATCAAAAATATTGCATTAACGATTTAGGAAATATTGCCGTCATTTAAATACATGCCGGGCATAACTGCTTCCTGATTCACATGCTTAAATGATAATCCCCGTAAAAGTGGCATAAATTTAACCATAAATCTACTTTACACAGCAAGGGATTTGTGAGACACAACTACTCAGGGGCATTCTGCGGTGACAAGAAGAAATCAGCACACAATCATTTGTAAATTCCTGTAAGCTTTCCACATAGCAAAGTGCAGTCTATGAAGAGCAGGCTATCATTGTTTATTTACAGTCATAAGTAGTAAAAGAGGATAAAAAACTGTGATATGTTTGCAGGGAAGGCAGCATTCCTGCAAATCAATGTCAGAGCCTTTTTACAGGTCTTTATAACAATGATTGGAAATTGAAAACCATACCAGAATACCATGTACAGACAGCTGTTTCGGGGTTTGTGCCCATCATCAGTGTCCAGTAGGTTTCTGGCTTGGCTAGTGA
The DNA here is from genome assembly GCF_035609145.1 of Eleutherodactylus coqui. NCBI lineage: Eukaryota > Metazoa > Chordata > Amphibia > Anura > Eleutherodactylidae > Eleutherodactylus > Eleutherodactylus coqui. Next base: position 231,494,678 of record NC_089839.1, read on the forward strand.
GAGGCCTGTGATGTGGGTTGGGAAGGGTATCATTTCTTCTTAAGGAGATACCTAGGAGGTGAGTGAGGAGGCTTATAAGGCTTTATATATACAAATAAGAAAGATAGTGACTATATGACTGTGTTGGGAGATGCTGATCATCTCACCAGCCCCATGCACCAGCATGCTGCACCTTCTAGTACTGTTTTAGTATGCTCTGTTCTCCATGTAGACATAGTACAATTGGGCTCGGCTTTAGTGGTGCTCATCTCTCACCACCTAGCCATTTGATCTATAGATAGCAGTGCTTATCAGCTCCACCACCATCAATCTTTCTCCTACTAGGAAAAAGTAAAGGAAGAGATAACATTGTGTAGTATTGAGTGGGCGTGGCTATACAGCCTCTGAATAAGGAGAGGGGAGGAGGAACTGAGCTTGTGCTCCTACATGAGAGAGACCAGCTGATCAATGCTGGGAATGCCTGTTAGCCAAAAACCTGATTATAACAGAGCCTGCATATTAGGAATGAAGCTTTTTAAATGCATGAAAACGAAAACTCAATGCGAAAAAAGATAAGTGCATCATTGTTTTCTGCAACATAGTAAGATATATGTCTATTGATTTTTCATGCACAAAAGTTTTCATAGACTTCAACCATGAAGGTACTCAATGCAGCCCCTATCCAGAAAAAGTTGGAAGATAAACAAAACATTTGGCCAGTCTTGTTCTTAAGGCCCATTTACACAGGACAAATGTAAGGCTAACGATGCCCGATACTCGTCCTTGTGTTTCCTCGCTGCCGTACTGTTACACGGGAGCTAGCAGAGCTGGCTCACTCACGGAGAGGCCAGTAGGCGGGGGGTGGGGAGGGAGGGGCTGCAGGAGATTTCACTTCTCTCGCTCCCCCGCCGCTCTCCTTTCACTTAATACAGCGGCCGTTCAGTATGGCCGCTATTTACACTGAATGATGAGCAATGAGCTCATCATTCATCGTTTATGCAGTGTGACCGTACGGGAGTGAGGAAACACAAGAACGAGTATCGGGCATCGTTTGCACGACATTCGTCCTGTGTAAATTGACATTAAAAAAATAGTGTTTAAATAGATAAATCCTCATTTACTAATAAAGACCCAGTATTTGCACGGCATACCTGCAGTACAGACACTGTTCGATACCACTTTGTCCAGACGTAGCCAAGCATCTCTACCCTCCTGATCAGTTTTTTTTAATTAGAAATGGAAAAAAAGAACATAACATGAATATATTCTAGCTTAAGGGCCAGAACTGATACAGCAAGTTTGTTCCCGAGGTACAGCTCACTAATTTTGAATGCTCTGAAAAACATAAAGGAAAACGCAACAGAGAATAGCAAAACCTCATACCTGTTGTGACACACAACATATGTTTCTTGTTATAGATAAAGCAGTAAATTAAGCAAGATTGGACATCTTCCATCCGGAAAATGATTCTCCTTCTAGTATCTATCCCTTCAACATCTGCCTCATCAAGAAATAGTCATTAAGGGCTTTACACTGAGCCGTCTCATAAGAAAGGCACATATGCCAGTGATTTTACCACACTACGCAGGTGTTCCTTGCATAACAAGGCTAAGGCTTCACCTGGGCTTATTTGCGTGCGCAATACACAGAGAATAGAACCTATTGATTTCAATGGTTTAGTTCACGCACACGTATGTTCCTGCGCATTTCAGTTGCACTAAAAAAAAAACGCAGTATGCTTTATTTTTCGGTTAATTTGCGCACAAAATACGCTAGGAGATGCGAGAAACACTGCATAATTGTCTGGGACAAAGAACACACCTGAAACTCATTAGACTAATTAGCCATTTCAATTGGTGCATATTTATTTCCACATGCCTTGAACGTGGAAAAAGTCCAGTAAAGTACACTGATGCATATGCAAAACGGCAACATTCATTCCGCAAAAATGGCTATGCTCATGCACACGCACATATGCATATGCCCCTGTGAATCCAGCCTAAGGGCACTTTCACATGGACTTGGTTTTAGCACATTATAGGAGCGCAATAAAAAAAAAATCGAGTGAATCGGCAATTTTTTTATGCATAGAAGACCCAAGCTTCATGCGTGTGAAAATTGCACATTCACTGGAGCAGCATGTTGCATAAAAAAAAGCACAGCTGCTCCAGGAGGAAAGAGGGATGAAGCTCCTCAGGGCTGCAGGATTTCCCCACAGCAGGGAGAGAGAGCGGAGCTATGGGGATCCCCGAGGGATATCCCAATAGCACAGGAATAGAGGGGGTGGGGCCACAGGGTATTCCCGAGGGATATCTCCATGGTGCAGAGAGAGGGACGGGGCTGGAGAGAGGGGCAGTGCTAAATGGTAGGGGCTAGAGGGTGGATCCCTCTAGCCCTGCCCTCTCTTCCATGCTCTTGGGGAAGCCCTCTAACCCTGTCCCCCACTCTCTCCCTGCTATGGGGAAATCTCTTGGGGAACCTGAAACTGGGGAGAGAGGTGGAGGAATTCCCCGCTGCATATAGTGTGACATTTAAAACTTGCTGCCCAGAAGCACATGTTAATCTCTGTGGGGATTAAGCGAGACCCCAGGGAGATGAACGGAACACTTGGAGCTTCCCCTTATCCCAATGGGGACTAACAGGAGTTTACAGCAGGACATTTAAAATGTGCTTCTGGGTGTAGCAGCGCTGCTGCTGTTTGGAATTTCCTTGGTTGGCAGAAATCCTCCTAATGACTTCTATTGGATAGCGGCGATCACGAAAAAGTTAAAAAAGTTTTAAAAAAGTACAAGTTTCACCTCCCCTCATGGATCCGATCCATGAGGGGAGGTGAAAATACTCACCTCAGGTCCGCCGATGTCCCCGGTGTTCCAGGACCCGAAGTCCCCGTCTGCGCAAGCGCGCCCGATGTCAATCATCGGGCGCATGCACAGAGGGGCTCGAGCCCCGGGAAATTTAAAATCCCTCTGCTCCTGGCTGCCATGTGTCAAAATACTCATGACCCCCCTCAGTGAGTACATTAAGGGGGGTAGTTTTTAAAATGGGGTCATTTGTGGGGGTATCTATTATTCTAACACTCATGAGCTTTTGCAAACTTGGCTTGGTGCAGGAAAACAAAGTGTTCCTCAAAATGCTGAAAAGTAATGTTAAATTTGTACGTCATCTAAATGGTTAAAAAAACACAAAAGTTTTTCAAATGTGCATTCAGAATAAAGTAAACAGATGTAAATATATATCTTATTAAAAATTTGTACAGTATGTTTGGGCATATTTGAGATATTACAGTTGAAAATGTGAAAAAATGACAATTTTTTCAAATTTTTTCCAATATTGGTACTTTTAATAAATATACACAAATTATATCAGTCTCTTTTTACAACCAAAATGAAGTACAACATGTGGCGAAAAAACAATGTCAGAATCATTTGGATATGCAAAACCTTTACGGAGTTATGCTATGTTGAACGACGCATGTCAGATTTCCAAAATTTGGCTCCGTCACTAAGGCGCAAACAGGCTTCGTCACTAAGGGGTTAATATTGGAGTGGATATCAATTAATTTTTTAGGTCTTTTTTTTAGGGAAAAATGGTCAGAAATATGTAAAAAAAAATACAGGCTTTTCCTCATTTTCCTGCAATATTTCTTTTAAGGTAGATTGTTCAAATAATAGCTCTAAGAGAAACGTGGATACAGCAGTCTGACACGGCCTCCCCTGCTGCATTATCTTACAATGGCCTGCAGTTCTCCTATACTCCAAGACCGGAAGACAGGTGAGGTGGAGGAGTAGGTGCTCTTCTCTCCCCGCAATGCACCTTCCAGGTCATCCCCTCGGTACCCTCACTCACTTTCCCATCATTCGAGGAGCATGCCCTATGACTTTTCTGTCCACTGTCCATTCGAGTAGCAGTTATCTACCGCCTCCCAGGTGCTCCTCGCCTGTTTGTGAATCACTTTTCTCCTACAAAATCCCAATCCACATCCTAGGAGACTTTAATATCCCCACAAATTACCCCATCTCTCCATCTGCCCCTCAGCTTCTATCGCTCACCTCCTTCCTTGGTCTCTCACAACTCATTGCCTCTTCCACTCATAGGGATGGCAATACTCTGGATCTGGTCTTTCTCCAACCTCCCCTTCATCTTCAAGCTATGAGAATGCCTGGTTTACTCCTGCCTTATAAGCGTTCTCTCAGAAAACTCTCTTCTTTACCCCGTACAGTCTGGCTTCCGCCCCCTACACTCAACACAAACCGCACTGACTAAAGTGTCAAATGACCTCCTGACGGCCAAATCGAAGGGCGACTACTCCCTACTAATCCTCCTCGACCTCTCCGCAGCATTTGACACTGCTGATCACAAACTCCTCGTCAGTATGCTTCGCTCCATCGGCCTAAAGGACACCGCTCTCTTCTGGTTCTACCTATCCGACCGCTCCTTCTGTGTCTCCTCCGCTGGCTCTACCTCCCCTTCTCTTCCCCTTGCCATTCGGGTCCCCCAGGGCTTGGTCTTCAGCTCCCTCCTCTTCTCCATCTACACAGCCCCTATTGGACAGACCATCAGGAGATTTGGCTTTCAGTACCATCTCTATGCTGATGACACCCAGTTATACACATCTTCCCGTGACATCACAGCAACATTCCTCCAGAACACTGACTGTCTGTCCGCTGTCTCTAATACTATGTCTTCTCTTAGTTTTATACCTAAAACTAAACCTCTCAAAAACTGACTTTCTCCTGTTTCCGTCATTTACTAACCAACCTTATCCTGACATCTCCATCTCAGTATGTGGCACCACCATAACTCCTAGACAGCACGCCAGCTGCCTTGGGGTTATATTCGACTTCAATCTCTCCTTTACCCCTCATATCCAATCTCTCGCACCTCAAGAAGATCACAGGAATCCACCCTTTTCTCACTGTGGACACGCTAAAAATGCTCACTGTTGCCCTCATCCACTCTCCGCTTGATTATTAGTGCAACTAGCTGCTGATTGGCCTCCCCCACGCCAGACTCTTCCCCCCCAATCCATCCTTAATGCGGCAGCCAGACTCATCTTCCTGTCCAGCCGCTACTCGGATGCCTCAGCCCTGTGCCAGTCACTGCACTGGCTGCCCGTCAAATACAGAATCCAATTCAAACTCACCACCTTCATTCATAAAGCCCTCCACAGCACCGTGCCACCCTACATTGCTTCCCTCATCTCAATCCACCACCCAATCCAATCAGCTGCTGGGGCGGGAGTTCTGACAGCATTTAAACGTCTCAGTTCCTGTCAGTTTTGCAAGTGTATGTTTGGTCTCCAGCTACACCCGTGTTTCCTGCATTTGACTCCCAGGTTTGACTTGATTGCTCCAGACCTGACCTTGCCTTCGCCTGACCCCTTGTACCTCGTTTCTCTCTGTTGCCGACCCAGATTGCCTGACCTGCCTTTGTGTTTGTTTGTTTCTTCTACTTGTCTGTGTGTCTGGCTCCAGCCTAGCATCCCTAGCGAGTCTAGGGACTGTCGCCCAGTTGTTGCCCTAGGGCCTAACCTAGAGGAGCAAGTAGGTAGGGACAAAGGTTGTGGGTAGTTTCAGGGACTCCCAGTTACCCGGACCCCAGCTCCTTGACAGATATGCTGGCCCACAAAAGGTCAGACACTTATATCCAACCAGATACATTAACTCCTTCTATGGAGGATGTGTTGGCCCTGGCAAACCAGGTCCAGGCCCTGACTAACCTGGTTCAGGGCCTGGCTACCCATTTTCAGAAACAGGTGTTGTCATCGGCTCAGGTTCAGACTCCCTCTTTTCCGGTGACAACTTCGGAGCCTCGGGCTACGCTGTCTGATTTCTTTGCGGGTGAGAGGAAACAGTTTTTTGCTTTCCGAAAGGCTGCAAGCTGTATTTTGACCTGCAACCTCACTTTTCTGGCAGAGTAGCAGAGGGTAGGAATTGTGATTTACCGTTTAAGAGGAGACCCTCAAAATTGGGCCTTCTCTTTACCCTCTGACTCTCCCACCCGACAATCTATAGACGCCTTCTTCTCAGGTCTGGGTCAGATCTATGACGAGCCCGACCGTGTTGCCTACACCATCTCCCAATTGTTGTTCTTGCGTCAGGGTTGGAAAGTAGCGGAGGACTACTAGTCCCATTTCAGACAGCACTGCATGGAGTCAGGGTGGAACGACGCAGCCCTCAAGGACTTCTTCTTGGCCGGCTTATCCGAAGGCCTCAAGGATCTGCTAGTTGCCCATCCTGAGCCTAATACTCCGGAGCAAGCAATTTCACTAGCGATTTGGGCTGACTGTCGACTGAGGGCCAGACGATCCGTTAGAACCAGTTCGGTCTGCCCATCCACCTCCTCCAGACAACTTCACCTCCCTCCGCAGAACCCATGGAGTTGGGAACGATGTCACCTAAACAGCGAAGGGAGTAAAGAAGAACCTTTGCTTGTACTGTGGAGAGTCTGGTCATCAGATCGCTGACTGCGGAAAGAAGCATTGGCAGGAAAACTTCCGCTCCTAGTCAGCTGTCGGGAGGACTGTCTAGGAGCTAAGGTACTCCCAGTTGTGTCTAAGATGATCTTGCCTTGCGTCTTGATTGGAACACGCTGGATCTGGGCAAATGGGGCCCCCAGCGCACCAATCACATGTGTCCTGTGAACTTAGATACCTCAGTTTGTGAGAGTGTTGAGTTACCAGACTATTTCTCTGAATTTGCTGATGTTTTCTTCAAGCAGCTATCTGAGGTTTTGCCTCCCCATAGAGATTTTGACTGTAAGATTGATCTGCTCCCAGGTGTCAAACTTCCAAAGGGTCGGATCTACAACATAACGGTCCCTGAGAGGGAGTCAGTCCATGAAGGCCTATATTTAGGACAGTTTGGCCAAGGCGCACATCCAACTCTCAGAGTCTCCTACTGGTGCCGGGCTTTTCTTTGTCGAGAAGAAAGACGGGGGTTTCAGACCCTGTATTGATTACAGAGAGCTCAACAAGATAACCGTCCGAAACCAATACGCTCTTCCTCTCATCCCCAACCTCCTCAATCAGGTTTCCGGGGCCCAGTGGTTCTCTAAGCTCGACCTGAGGGCATTTTATAATCTAATCCGTATACGGGAAGGGGATGAGTGGAAGATGGCCTAATACACTTTTTGGGCACATCGAATAGCTCGTTATGCCTTTTGGGTTATGTAATGCCCCAGGTACTTTCCAAGGGTATATGAATTCTGTTTTCCAGGATATCATGGGCTTGTTCGTTGTGGTGAAGCGAATGTAGCTTACATGACACAGCGACAATCCGCGATTTCACCTCAGCGAGCAGATGAAGGGCTTAGTCAGACGGGCGTTTTTTGCCGCGATTTGCGCATGCGCATGCGTCCGGCGATTTTTTAAAACCATTGCTTCGCAATGGTATCGGACACATGAGCGCTTTTTATGCGCTCGTCCGAAAAATTATAGAACAAAAAATCGCAGATCGCAGCTATCTGCGATCTGCGATTCCTGTTCGCTTCTGTATATGCGCTCAATGGGGCCGGCGGCAGCAGCGCCGACCCCATTGAGAGCATATACTAGACAAATCATTCTTCTCTGCCACAGCTGTAACAGCTGTGGCAGAGAAGAACGATGTTTGCCCATTGAATTCAATGGAGCGGCAATACAGCCGCTCCATTGAAAGCAATGGGCTGCCGGCGTGCGCGGGGTTAATTGTCGGGAAGGGGTTAAATATATAAACCCTTCCCTGCAATTCATGCTAAAATGTGTTAAAATAAAAAAAAATTGTATACTCACCTTTCCGCTGCAGCCGGAGTCCAGCCGCGGCCGCTGTCAGTTCTCCTGAACTGCTTCTCGGCACTATTCAGCCGGCGGGGCTTTAAAATCCCCGCCTGCTGAATGATCTGCTCTGATTGGTCACAGCCTGACCAATCAGAGGCCGGTTTCACTCACACACCCATTCATGAATTCATGAATGGGTGAGTGACTGCTGCCTCTCAGCGCTGAGCCAATCAGGGGCAGGTCTGACTCACATCCATTCATGAATTCATGAATGGGTGTGAGTGAGGCATGCCTCTGATTGGCTCAGCGCTGAGCCAATCAGGGGGCAGGTCTGACTCACACCCCCTTCACACCCACTGCAGGACGGCTGCCCGGAGCTGCAGGCAGAAGGTGAGAATGCAATTTTTTTTTATTTTAACACATTTTAGGATGGATTGCAGGTAAGGGCTTATATATTTAAGCCCTTACCGACGATTCATCCCGGGCTCGCCCGCAGCGCATTGCTTTCAATGGAGACGGCTGTATTGCCGTCTCCATTGAATGCAATGCGCTGGACAGCTCCGGCCCGTTTCTAATGAAACGCGGCTAGGAGCAGATTTTCGGGCGATTTGCGGGCGACTTGCGCGCACCGGTCACGCGATTTGCGGATGCGCATCCGTCATGCGATCCGCAAATCGCGGCAAAAAACGCCCGTCTGACTAAGGCCGAAGTCTGTAAATCTTGTGCAGCAGATATGCAAAAGCAACAAGCGAACATGTCTCCTCAGCGAGCCACCAGAAACACTGGTTGTATCCCTTCGGAATGTTCACAGGTTTAGATGTTGCAGTATCAGTATTGTTAATTTCTACATTTACTGACGTTTACTTCTTCATAGGTGTTTGCACTGTTCAGCCCAATTGCAAATAATGCCAATAGCTTACTATTTGCACAGACATATTTTGACCAACTCCATTAGTAAGTGGCGCATTGCACCACCAGAAACGCTGGTACTATAAATAATACTAATAACTAGTTTAGTATATAATGGTGACATGTATTTCCCCTGAACATAGAATAACCACAACTGCTATCATCACAAAATGTGCAAGTAAACAATGTTGTTTATTCCCCATGGTGAAGGCCAGAATAAACCCGCAATGTGAAAACTCTTTGCTGTCACCTTACCACCCGCAAAAAAATGCAATGAAATGTGATGGAACATTATATATATATATATACCTCCAATTGCTACAAACTGCGGCTCATTCCACAAAAAAAAGACAAATAAATGTAATGGAAATTTGCTGGAAAAAATAAACATTTTTAATAAAAGTTTTTCATTGTTTAAAAGTGATGAAACATAACAAAAGCTCTATAAACTGCCAAGCCATCCTGTAATCGGGCTGAGCCATAAAGTCACATTTCATTTTCACCGAAAAGCCAAAAAATCGCAACCCTCATCCACCCCCCAAAATGGTGCAAACATCCAGCTGGAGAAGCTGCAATGAAGAAGTCTGGAGACAATTAGCAGCTGGCAGCGGCTGTGCAGCTGCGAGGACTGAGCTGCTGACTGCAGGGAGGTGAGCCCGTCTTGTACTTCGGTCCTGCACATTGCCCCCATGCTGCCCGCACTTAGGCTCCTCCCCCTCCTGCTGCTGCTGCCGACTTCACTGTCGGACAGCTCCCTGCACCCCGGGGACCCGCAGCTCATGGCTCCTCCGAGCCCGGCCGTAGTGATCGTTGGCGCCGGCATCTCTGGCCTCGCTGCCGCGGAGAAGCTGCACAAACATGGATTTCAAAACATAAAGATCCTAGAGGCTACCGGCAGAACTGGAGGCCGCATCTACACGCAGAAATACGGTAATTCTTTGCCAGCCTAGGAAGTGGCAGTGAAAGGGTCCTGGTTGTCGTGAGGGAAGAAATGTTTTCCGCTATCACAGTGTGCAAACAGGGGCGTGTAGTTACGGCCGCTGTACACAAGATGGCAGTGGTTAGTATTACACATTGCAGAAGGAGGCAGAGAAGTGACTTCACTTCCTCCTGGTGAGCCCTGAATTCACCAGCTGTAACCCCTGCACTGCTGGACGGGTGACCTGTGCGCCTCACACAGCAGGGAGGACAGTTATTTAATATTTACATTGAATGGCCACTGAAGCTGGAAGGGCTGTGAAGAAAGGCACATTGTACAGTGACCCCACTGAGGGGTTTCCAACAGACGACGGCTCAGAGGCCTTCTGCAGTGACAGGAAGGAGGCAGTAGGCGGCCATTTGTAAGGTCATGTGGGTCTTCCCCGCAGGGCAGTGCAGTCTATGGAAGCTTATATGCCCTGGTTTATGACATTAACTGCAAGTCAGAAGTTTTAGGCCGCCTGCACACGGGTGGATTAGCATTACGGAATCCAGAGCGGGCATCGGCCTCCGGACTCTGCAGCAAATACCGCCCATAAAATGCTATGGAAAAGCGCTTTTTCCTTTACAAGGGCGGAAATTATCTGCGATTTTTCTGCTTGCGGAGGAAAATTGCAGCATGTTCTATTTTTGCGCGGATTCCGCGTGGACTGTTTCCATTGAAGTCAATGGAAACTGGTCCTTCCTCAATGACATTGCGGAAGGGAGCGGGAAAAGCAGGGGATTAAAAAAAAATCTGTACTGCACATGTCGGACGGCTCGCCGTGCGGACCATCCGCCGTACAGAGAAGATTTTAGAAGGCAGGTAGGCGCGGGTACCGGCCGGGCACAGGGTGGGATTCTGTTGCGGGCTCCTGCATATGGAATCTGACCCGCCTGTGTGCAGCCGGCCGTACGAGAGGATAAACCTGCGATATGTCTGGAGCGAGCGCAGACATCGTAGGGAAGAGACATGCAGGCTTGGAGGTTCCCGCTCCGTACAACCATGTGACCCCAACCTTGTACCGTACAACCATGTGACCCCCTCCTTATACCCCCTCCCTCACCTTATACCGTACAACCATGTGACCCCCTCCTTATACCCCTCACCTTATACCGTACAACCATGTGACCCCCTCCTTATACCCCTCACCTTATACCGTACAACCACGTGACCCCCTCCTTATACCCCCTCCCTCACCTTATACCGTACAACCACGTGACCCCCACCTTATACCCCTTCCCTCACCTTATACCGTACAACCACGTGACCCCCTCCTTATACCCCTTCCCTCACCTTATACCGTACAACCATGTGACCCCCTCCTTATACCCCTTCCCTCACCTTATACCGTACAACCATGTGACCCCCCCTCCTTATACCCCTCACCTTATACCGTACAACCATGTGACCCCCTCCTTATACCCCTTCCCTCACCTTATACCGTACAACCATGTGACCCCCTCCTTATACCGAACAACCATGTGACCCCCTCCTTATACCATACAGCCATGTGACCCCCTCCTTATACCGTACAACCATGTGACCCCCTCCTTATACCCCTTCCCTCACCTTATACCGTACAACCATGTGACCCCCTCCTTATACCCCCTCCCTCACCTTATACCGTACAACCATGTGACCCTCTCCTTATACCCCCTCCCTCACCTTATACCGTACAACCACGTGACCCCCTCCTTATACCCCTTCCCTCACCTTATACCGTACAACCACGTGACCCCCTCCTTATACCCCTTCCCTCACCTTATACCGTACAACCATGTGACCCCCTCCTTATACCCCTCACCTTATACCGTACAACCATGTGACCCCCTCCTTATACCCCCTCCCTCACCTTATACCGTACAACCATGTGACCCCCTCCTTATACCCCCTCCCTCACCTTATACCGTACAACCATGTGACCCCCTCCTTATACCCCTTCCCTCACCTTATACCGTACAACCATGTGACCCCCTCCTTATACCCCCTCCCTCACCTTATACCGTACAACCATGTGACCCCCTCCTTATACCCCCTCCCTCACCTTATACCGTACAACCATGTGACCCCCTCCTTATACCCCCTCCCTCACCTTATACTGTACAACCATGTGACCCCCCCTCCTTATACCGTACAACCATGTGACCCTCTCCTTATACCGTCACCACGGGCATTACACAGATCACAATCCGGAAGCTTCTCAGAGATTTATTTAATAAAATAGGACAACTTCACAAACTAAAAGGCGACTGCGCACTCCGTCTGGGAGAGTTACCGCCTCCTTCTCAAGCATACGTAATACAGAATCCATGCTAGTAGTGTATATACATACATACAGTAGTATATACGGTGTTTACTTTGACCGCGCAAAAATGCCACATGTTTGCACAACCAAAATGCGCTTTCGCCCACGTATTGTGTTTGACCTGGCGTGTTTTTGTGTGCGCAAATGTACCATGTGTTTGCGAACACAAAAAAAAACACAGAAAATCGCATTGTGCGCATGGTTATCAGTGGGCTCTTGCATTACATAAATGCGCACCAAGCTAGTTCATGCCGTACATTTCTTTACGCGATTGCGGAAAAAAATATGCCCGTGAAGGCACCTATTGAAATCAGTGTTTTTTATACACTGCGTATTACGCGCGCAAAATGTGCATGCCTAATGCGCTGCGTAAATGGGCCCCTGTGTGAGAACACTCTAACAGTCATATGAGTCTCATTGTGTATTGGCAATTCACTATGCCATCCAACACTGGGAATCCATCATGGCGACCATCATTCCCAGCAGATGCCTGACAAGATCCCAATCTGACTACACACATGCTGCCAAGACATCATAGATTCCTAGAATGGTAGAGTTGGAAGGGACCTCCAGGGTCATCGGGTCCAACCCCCTGCTCAGTGCAGGATTACTAAATCATCCCAGACAGATATCTGTCCAGCCTTTGTTTGAAGAATTTCATTGAAGGAGAACTCACCACCTCCCATGGTAACCTGTTCTACTCATTGATCACCCTCACTGTCTAATATCTAATCTGTGTCTCCTCCCTTTCAGTTTCATCCCATTGCTTCTAGTCTTTCCTTGTACAAATGAGAATAGGGCTGATCCCTCTGCACTGTGACAGCCCTTCAGATATTTGTAGACAGCTATTAAGTCTCTCAGCCTTCTTTTTTCCAAGCTAAACATTCCCAGATCCTTTAACCGTTCCTCATAGGACATGATTTGCAGACCGCTCACCATCTTGGTAACTCTTCTCTGAACTTGCTCCAGTTTGTCTATGTCTTGTTTAAAGTGGGGTGCCCAGAACTGGACACAGTATTCCAGATCAGATCTGACTAAGGAAGAGTAGGGGGGGGGGGGGGTAATTACCTCATGTGATCTAGACTCTGTGCTTCTCTTAATACATTCCAGAATTGTGTTTGCCTTTTTGGCTGCTGCATCACATTGTTGACTCATGTTCAGTCTATGATCTATTAGTATACCCAAGTCTTTTTCACATGTGCTGCTTAGCCCAATTCCTCCCATTCTGTATGTGCTTTTCATTTTTCTTGCCCAGATGTAGTACTTTGCATTTCTCCTTGTTAAATACCATTCTGTTAGTCACTGCCCACTGTGCAAGTGTTTCTAGATCTTTTTGAATACTCTCTCTCTATTCCCTAGTATTAGCTATCCCTCCTAGCTTTGTCTCATTGGCAAATTTGATCAATTTCCCAACGATTGCCTCCTCCAGATCATTTATAAAATGTTGAACAACACTGGGCCTAGGACAGAGCCTTGTGGTACCCCACTTGATACATTCTTCCACTTGGGTGTGCAGCAGTTTATGACCACTCTTTAAGTACGATCACTCAGCCAGTTGTGAATCCACCTAACAGTTGCCTTGCCAATCCCATATTTGGTCATTTCTTTAATAAGTATAGTATGAGGTACTTTGTCAAATGCTTTACTGAGGTCAAGATATAATATATCCACCTCATTTCCCTGATCAACCCAGTCGGTGATTTTATCATAGAAGGTAATAAGATTCATCTGGCATGACATGTTTGTTACAAACCCATGCTGGCTCTGGTTAATTACTCCATTTTCATCCAAGTACTTGCATACATGCTGTTTAATAATAATAATAATAATTTGTTCAAAGATCTTACCTGATATAGAAGTCAGGCTCACAGGCCTGTAGTTTCCTGGATCCACCTTCTTCCCTTTTTTGAAGATAGGGAGAACATTTGCCCTTTTCCAAACTTCTGGGACTTCTCCTGTTCTCCAGGAATTTTTAAAGATTACGTTGAGTGGTTCAGCAATTACCTCCACTGCTTCCTTTAGTATCCTAGATGTAATTCATCTGGACCTTGAGACTTGAATTCATGTAAGTTAGCTAAGTGTTCCATCACCATCTCTCTGCTTATAGATAGTCTGCATTATTTTATTCCCCCAACAGCACAGGGAAGATCAGTTGATGTTCCATCTACATCTACATTTTTAACCAATTCACCATTTTCATCCTGTAAGCATCCAATAGCATCTTTGACTTTTGTTTTGCTTTTGACAAAACGCCAAATCCTTTTTTATTGCCTTTGGCCTCTGTTGCAAGCCTCAATTCATTATTAGCTTTACGCCTCAGTTCCACGGGCCTTAAATCTGCAGCGGTTCTCCCGCACGCAAATCCGCGCGCCCATAGGGATGCATTAGACACCCGCAGGTAGTTAAATACCTGCGGATGTCATTTTTCCCATCAGACGCGGATTCGCGTGCGGGAAAAAAAATGGACATGCTCCATTTTAGTGCAGGTCTCCCGCGGGGACGGCTCCCGCAGGCTTCTATGGCAGCCGTCCGGATCCGCGTGAGACCCGTACCAGAATTAAACTCACCTGCTCTGGGCGATGTGGTTCTTCCCTTCTTCGCGGCTGGATCTTCTTTCTTCGGCCCGGCGGATGTGCCCGGTGCATGCGTGCCGAGCACATCCGCCAGGCCGAAGAAAGAAGATCCGGACGCGAAGAAGGGGAGACATGCATCGCCCGGAGCAGGTGAGTTTATCCTTATTTTTAGGCATCATGTCCGCGGGGCAGGAGGGACCCGCTACGGATTCTACATATAGAATCCGCAGCGGGCCTGATTTTCCCCGTGGACATGAGGCCTTTGCTTTTCTGACACTTGCCATACAGATTCTGAAGTCCACATTATATTCTTCTCTAGATATTCCCCTCTTGTTCCATTTGATAAACATATTTTTCTTCCTTTTTGACATGTATGTAAGTTCTGTGTTCATCCATCCTGGTCTCTTTAAATGCTTCCCATTCTTCCTTCTTTTAGGCATTGTTAACGATTGTGCTTTGAGAATCTCATTTTGCAATATTTCCCAACCTTCTTGGACATTGCTGTCCTAAAGAACATCCAGTCATTAGATTCTTCCTACCCTCTTTCGGAGTTCATTAGATTTTGCCTTTCTGAAATCCAACCTTGAGGTCTGATTTTTCTCAGGTCTTCCTTCTCTTTTTATCCAAAATGAAAGCTAGCATGATCACTGCCTCCTAAGGTCCCAGCCACTCTTACTTCCTCAACCATTCCCTCCCTCTTGGTAAGAATTAAATCCAAAATAGCAGATCCCCTTGTTTTCTCTTCTACCTTCTGGAAGATAAAGTTATGATCAAGAGCGGATAAGAATTTGTTGGATCCATTACTTTTACCTGAGAGAGATTCCCAACAAATGTCTGGATAGTTATAATCTCCCATGATCACTATGTCATACTTTTTTGAGAGCTTGGCCATCTGATGTAGAAAGAGTTCATCAATATCTTCTGCTTGTCCAGGTGGCCTATAGTAAATACCCACAATAGTGTCCTTTCTGTTGTTCTCTCCTTGTATTCTTACCCAAACAGTTTCTACAGAACTCCCATGCTCTGACACATCAGACCACGTGACCAGTAACATAACTGTCAGTGATCACGTGATCAAACTTGCAATCGTACATAAGATTGTCATAACCCAGAATAGCTTGCCCATGCAAGAACATCTGCACATGCACCGCCATGATGCCTTAGGCCATAATATTGGCCGCACTGTTGCCCAATTCTCGCATCAGCGGTCACATGAGCAGACCTGCGATCACGTTAAGGGTTGTCACGACAACCCAGAGAGGCTGAGTAATGTAGGGTACCTTATATTCAACCTCACATGACCTACAATATTGCGTTCATGCTGTTCGAATTGAATGATAGTGTCACTGTATTTATAGGATTATTACATCCATCACACAATTTAAGGGACTAAAACCATAATATGTGGATTAACACTGGGGGGGAGGTGGATGACACGGGGAAGCATAGACAGTAAGATAAGTACAAGTGGTGTACAGATGATTGGGAACAAATGGGGTGGGGGTAGTGCGGGCGGTATAGGGGCAGGGTAGAAGGCACGGGGAAGCATAGACAGTAAGATAATTACACGTGGTACACAGTTGTTAGGGAACAAGTGGGGTGGGGGTAATAAGGACGTGTACGATAGGGAGAATGGAAGCTGTGGGGAGCCATAGGGGCATATTTTGGGGGGTGGGGATTAGATCAGGAGAGTTGGTATGCCTCTCTAAAGAGGTGCGTTTTTAAGGCGCATCTGAAGCTCCTTGCCTCGGGGATTGTCCGGATGTTTTAAGGTAGTGCATTCCAGAGGATCAGTACTGCTCTAAAGAGGTCCTAGAAAAGGGCATGTGAGGTTCGTATTAGAGGGGCATATATCTGAGTGTGTTAGCAGAACGAAGTGTGTGGGCTGGGTGGTGTATGGTGTTGGTGTAAGTGAGGGTGATGAGTTTCAATTTGGTACTGTAGTGGATGTGCAGCTAGTGCAGCGATAGGCATTAGTGCAGAGGCATCTGAGAACCGGCTGGATAGGAAGATGAGTCTGTCGCATTTAATATGGATAGGAGAGGGGAGAGTCTGGTGTGGGGTTTATGTAATCTCTCTCTTGAAGAATTAACAGTATGCCTTACATATTTCTTGTATGGACATACTAATAGATAAATTAGCTAAATGGACCCATAATTCATGTAATGTTTTAATTTATAAGGTTCAGGTTCCCCCTCCTCTGGTATGTGGTTTGTCTAATGTTTAATACAATTGCAGAATTTGTATAGGTAGGAACCACACCTGTTGGCCCCAACAATGGGCTCCAGGGCATTAGTACAATTATACATTCTATTACAGGATTTTTTCCTTGGGCATGTTGGTGCCAAAAAGTTCTTCAAAGATTTACCTTTTTGGGAAATAGTGTATTTTGGGGGTGAGATCTTTTAAAGCTGGGTCGTTTTGATGGATTCCCCAGTGATGATGTAAAATATCTCTGAAGTCCGAATATAGTTGTGAACCAAAATGAGTAATAAACTATTTAGAGCAATCTGTGTTATCAGTTAAACGCTCAGTACTCCTATAGGGGACTTTGATCTTATAGAGATACATTTCTTGTGTTAAAGCTGTCGCTCTATTAACCGAATTCTCTATCAATGCATTCCGAGAGGGCTTATTGAGAAATCTATTTTTTAACACAAGAGCTTGTTGGTTTAAACTCTCATCTGACAAACAGTTTCCTTGCACCCTCTTAAACTGACTGAAGAGTATAAATAATTTCCAAGATTTTAGATGACAACTAAGAAAGTCGAGATAGCTGTTAGAATCGATAATATTTCCAACGAAAATCTGAGAATACAATTTTCACTACTAATAATACTACTGGTAAAAATCATTCACATTCAATGAATATATTGAATTAAAGGGGTTGTCCCGCGCCGAAACGGGTTTTTTTTTTTCTTTCAATAGCCCCCCCGTTCGGCGCGAGACAAACCCGATGCAGGGGTTAAAAAAGAAAACGGGATAGTGCTTACCTGAATCCCCGCACTCCGGTGACTTCTTACTTACCTGGTGAAGATGGCCGCCGGGATCTTCTCCCTCGGTGGACCGCAGGTCTTCTGTGCGGTCCATTGCCGATTCCAGCCTCCTGATTGGCTGGAATCGGCACGTGACGGGGCGGAGCTACAAGGAGCCGCTCTCTGGCACGAGCGGCCCCATTCAGAAAAGAAGAAGACCAGACTGCGCAAGCGCGTCTAATCCGGCGATTAGACGCTGAAAATTAGACGGCACCATGGAGACGAGGACGCTAGCAACGGAATAGGTAAGTGAATAACTTCTGATAACTTCTGTATGGCTCATAATTAATGCACAATGTACATTACAAAGTGCATTAATATGGCCATACAGAAGTGTATAACCCACTTGCTTTCGCGGGACAACCCCTTTAACTCTAACTCCGTACCATCTAAAAATAAAAAAGATATAATTTATAAAGCAAACGTAAAAAACAATCTACAGGTCACAGATATGGGTTTTCGAATAATCCCACATACAGGTTGGCATATCTTGGAGCAAATTTAGTGTCCATGGCAGTGCCTCTAGTTTGAATACAAAAGGATTAGTTACATTTATAATAGTTATTGCGTTACACAAATTCAATGAACCAAATGATAAAATGTCTCTGGTGCTGGGACATTAAAGGATTCAAAAACTGGAATTGGCTATTAGACCTTTGTTGTGGGGGATATTAGCGTACGGGGATGTAATATCTAATGAGGCCATATATATCTGTCCTTCCACTAAAGTCCTTTAAGACGAATTAAAAAGTGACTTGTGTTCTGGATATAAGAACTAAATTATTTACATAGTCAGACAAATTGCCCCTAATGGATCCCACTCCAGAGACAATGGGGCGATCAGATGGATTCTCGACCAACTTATGAATCTTGGGTAATAAATAAAAACTTGGAGTATCGGAGTTTGGGATATTACTAAATAAGTTTTCATTTTTTTTAAATACAACTATCATCAAATGCTCTGGTGATAAACTCATGTAAATTTCTTTTTATTTCTGCTGTGGGGTTTTTATCTAGTCTCTTGTAATAATTGCGATAATTAAGGAGCTTCAAGGCTTCCCTTTCATAAGAATCATAATCTGTTATGACAACCCTTCCACCCTTGTCGACTCCTTAATGAAAATTTTCTCATTAATAGCCAAATTTTTAATAGTTGTCAGTTGATCTTGAATTAAATTTGGACGCATTAATTTTCTTTTTCTTTTTAATACTAAACTAATATAATCTCTTAATACCCGATTATAAAACAAAGTTCCAGATACGGCCCCTTACGTTATACTGGGAAAGTGTTAAATTTGTAACAATCAGTTCTTCAAGAACATTATTCAACATTTCATCTAACTCCAAATGCATTTCTGCACTTAGACCATCAGTATACCAGCAGGGGACTTTAAAGCAAAATGTCATTTCAGCATTAATTTCCAAATAAAGTGATTTAAATCCACAAAAAGTTCAAAAGTATTAGCAGGACCCAAAGGACTAAATCAGAAAATAGTAGGAAGAGGAAAAAAGTGGGTGGAGGAACATCCAGGAGGAAATAGGCAGGTTTGTTCATGAAGTATGTCTCCGTTTTCCCAAAATAGGGGGAGGTGGGTTATAATAGTGTTCCTAACCGATGCAGTCAACCCAATCTCAACCTTCAAGAACACAAGTACAAGTTAGTAAGAAGTAAAAAGTTGTTTTAGGCCCAATCTTCCTAGAGAAGCACGAGGCATTAGGTTATTTAGTTCAACTTTACTGTTTTATTCAGATCAGCATAAATAGACGCGTTTCAGAGCTGTGGTGCCCCTTGCTCAGTATTTGCTGGTGACACACATCTGGAGCATCAGTAGCGCTGGGACGTTTGCCTATTTTGAAGCAGATGTTGGGTCTTACTATTAACTGGGGGAAATCTGTAATTCTTCCTTTAGATTCCTTTCCGGTGAACTATAGCTATTCGTGTTCCAGCTATTCGTTGGAACGCACGCAATTACAAATAGTGAAGGAATTCAAGTATTTGGGAGTTGTGTTATCAGCTAAGCCTCAAAACTATTTTTCTGCCAATTCGCTTTCATTTGTTCGAAAGTTTGAGGATAAGGCCAAGGTCTGGAATCATCTCACATTGTCGATAATTAACAGCAGAAATCTTATTAAAATGCTTCTGATTGCACAACTCCTTCATATACTTCAAGACTATCTGACTAAGATTCCATCACAATATTTTTTTAGACTTCATATGTTATTTAGGAGTTTATTCTGGAATAAGATATCTGCTCGGGCCTGGAGGGCCGGCAAATCCAAATGTTTGGATATATTTTTTGGTGTCTCAATTGCAATAGTTGAAAGGGTAGAGAGAAAAAAACTGTGGGGATGAATGGTAGATTAGTTGCTAAAATGACAGGTTGTAACCCCCCCTATAACGGTATGTGAGAGGATGAAAGGAGGAGTAAAGGTACTATATCCAACAATTAATCCTTTCCAATCCAATTTGTATCCTGGTTTTCCTAGGGTGGTTACTCTTTTTCTGCTGTTCTACAACAGCGCTATATGCTGGCTAAAGCCAGTACTGCATGAGGTGACACGTTGGATAGGTTCCGACAGCAGAGAGGCTGGCAATATACAGTAAGAGAACCCGACGGACGTCTACCAACATCGGAGCTGTACAGCCTTAAATCATTATGTCTTCAGAGGTCAGACAGTGGGTTGGGAAGGGTTAATTTACAAATTAAATTATGGAATAAATTTAAGCAGATTTTGCAACTAGATGGATTTACTACATACACTCCCTCTGGAAAAAGCCTAGATTGCCAGAGTATTTTTTAGGTTGGAGGGATTTTCACCATGGGATAAGAGAGAGGTAATCTTTTTGAAGCAAGTACATTCTGGGGGTCTTTTTTATGGTTTTGAACAATTTAGAGAGCTTTCCGATGTTCCTCATAGTTAATTTTTCCAGTTCCTTCAGTTATGACATGCGTTTGCTGCTCATGCCTGGTCAGAGTCTGTTTTCTTGGGTGTTCTGGAGCTACAAAGGGTGAAATATCTGATTTATATAAACAGAGGCTTTCTAACTATTTGCAGCAATTCCCAATAAAGATAAGAGAAAAATGGGAAAGAGATCTCGGCCATATTGGCAAAGATAAATGGGCCGTAGTGTTGCATATGTTTCTAATGATCTCTCTATCTGAAAGGCAACGAGTATTGCCATTGTATTTAGTGCATAGAGTTTATCGTACTCCATTAAGGTTGTTTAACATGGATATTAGATTAAACTCAGACTGCCCAAAATGTTATATGGACGGTGCAGATTAAATGCATATGCTCGGGGATTGTGTAAAATTGTGTAAATTTTGGAATAGGTATTAGAGATAATTAAAAATATACAATTTTATTTTATATATATATATATATATATATATATATATATATATATATATATATGTCTATTTTGAAGATGTCTGTTACGCTGTCTGTAATAATTTTTTCTATACTGGATATGTGC
Source organism: Eleutherodactylus coqui (assembly GCF_035609145.1). Lineage (NCBI taxonomy): Eukaryota > Metazoa > Chordata > Amphibia > Anura > Eleutherodactylidae > Eleutherodactylus > Eleutherodactylus coqui. Next base: position 231,515,671 of record NC_089839.1, read on the forward strand.
ACCTCCTTTATTTCCCCGCCTTCTCTGTCTCTCCTCTTCCCTCAGTGTTATTCTTAGAAAAAACTGGGTGATTTTCGGGCCCACATGAGTCCCCAATATGTTTTTAAATGCTATTGGGAGTGAGTCTATTTTGGTAACCATGAAGTGGAGACTGTAAGTACCGGAGGAGTGTTCACTGTTGGTTTAGTTTATCTCAATGGACATGGCGAATTCTCATGATCCATCTCTAAAAAAGGTATTGAAACACTCATCGAAGAGGGTAGAGTGGAAATAGAGAATTCGGTTAATAGAGCGAAAGCTTTAACACAAGAAATGTGTCTCTTCAAGACTCCTCTAGGAGTACTGAGCATTCAGCTCATACAATGTTTTCCCAAAAATAAGACCTACCCCAATAATAAGCCCTACCCTGATTTTCAAGGGGGGGGGAGGCTTGAAATATAAGCCTTCCCCCCAAAATAAGCCTTAGCTACACTACATGAAAAAAAAAACAGTACTCACCTAGTAGGCAGCGTTCGGGTGCTTGGCGCTGGGCTGCGGTGCTGCTGCAGGCTTCAGTGTAGTCCTGAATGCCAACAGAGCATTTCTTACTGGTAGCGGGCCTTGAATACCCAGCCTCTAGTAAGCGATTGCTTTGATTGGTTAATCGAGCGCCGCGTCAGCCAATCAGAGCCGGCGCTTGATTAACGAATCATTCAATGATGTCATTCAATGAATGGCTGTGATTGGTTAATCTAGTGCCAGCTCTGATTGATTGATGCGGCACTTGATTAACCAGTCAGAGCATTTGCTTGTTGGAGGTGGGGTATTCAAGCCCTGGTACGAGGAAGAAATTCTGTCGGCGTACATGGATGACTATAGCAGCCCAGCGTGCGGGACCTGAACGGCGTCTACTAGGTGAGTATTATAAGACGCCCCACGAAAATAAGATCCTGTGCCTCTCTTGGGGCAAAAATCAATCTAAGACAGTGTCTTATGTTCAGGGAAACATAAGACAGTGTCTTATGTTCACAGTAACACAAATTCCTCTATAGCGTTTATTACTTGTTTCATTTCACAACATTTAGACATCAGAGATATTTTACGTTCTCACTGGGGTTTCCTTAAAAATGACCCAGTTTTAAAAGATTTCATCCCTAAAAAACAAAACACTATTTTCTGAAAAGGGAAATCTTTTAAGAACCTTCTTGTACCATCATGTCCGAGGAAAAACATCTGATAGTAAAATCATCAATATAGCAGATCCTCTCCACAGTGTTTCCCGACATTTTAATCTATACCACAATCAGAGGGGTTTGAAGGTGACCCGCTTGGAAAAAATGTCAGATTCTTGAACATAGGGAAATGTATTGGATTTTTATATTGAATATATTGATACCCGGGGGCTTAATGAAAGTTTAGAACATGTCTGATAATGTGAAAGGTCACCTGATAGATTCTATTCTTTGATTGATTTTTTTTGTACTGATGCTTTTTATTTGGGGATTTTAGTGTTGTATTTTTATTGCATATTAAATAAAAAAAATCTTTTGAAATGGGTACAATTATAATATAATGTTAGAATTATCTTATACAATTACATTTGAAATCCATTTTTTTACAATGCGCCTCCTACTTTCATACATGATTGCTATATAATCTGATTTTACATAGTATTTTTTGAGTAAAGAATCAGTGATGCTTAGTTATTGTTGTAGATGATGAGATAGAGGTTTTATGATCAATATAATGGTTTTGGTCCCTTTAATTGTATGACTAAATTTTATAAATACAGTTATAGTATCATCCAATTCAAACCACATGACTGCAATTTTGCAGGGACAGACTGCAACCTCTTAAAGGGGTTTTCCCTCACTAAACTATTGATGATCTTACGATGAGCTATCATGAATAGTTTATCGGTGAGGTCTGCCACTTGGGATCCCCACCAATTACCTGGTTGAAGAGGCTACGACATCAAGTGATCACCTTTTGTCTTTTCTGAGGCATGCAACGTCATGTTTATCAGTCACATGGTCTGAGAGTAGCTTATTCCCATTAGGGCTCAGTCAGACGAGCGTTTTCCCCCCCCCCGCATCTATGGATGCGAAAAAAAGACATGCAGAACTCGTGTATAAAAAACGCATGACTGAAGTGTCAGACGCGTTTTTTATTCGCACTTTTGTGCGGTCACATGATGAGAAAGTTTGCACATAAAAGTGCGGTGCCATCGCTATCCCCTGCTGCGGCTGTGACAGCTGTAGCAGAGGATTCCTTGGATGTGAAACCCCTGGATGCTGTCACATCCAGGGGCTTCACCTTGACTTCAGTGGAGCCGGCGGCAGCAGCACCAGCCCCATTGAACATATAGGAAGTACATCGCGCTCCCCTGACACACCTATGGTAGGGGATTCCTTCATCCCCGTGGGGACAGCTGTGGCAGAATTCTGCGATGCTATCCTATTGCTTTCCATAGAGCCAGCGCTGCTGCCACCCCATTGAGAGCAATGGGGTGGAGTCAACCCCTACCGCGATAATTTTTGGGTAGGGTGGGGGGCTTGAAATATAAGACTATATTTCATAAATAATTGAATGACAGCTGAGTGTTGCCTCTGATTGGTCACAGCGCTCAGCCAATCAGTGATTTCTGGAGGCGGGGATTTTAAATCCCCAGCCACCAGAATACAGATGAAGACTGACAGGTATGGGGAGAGGAGTCGGATAGCTCTTCTAGGCGATTTAATTTTTTTTTCTTCAGCTAGGATTGATTTTTAGGGTAGGGCTTATATTTCAATCCTTCCGCCCCCACCAGCCCCCAAAGAAAAAATCATCACTGCAGGGGTTGACTTTATCTCATTGCTTTCAATGGGATAGCGTCGCAGACTTCTGTGGACTTCGGTCCCCGTGGTAATGAAGGAATCCCCTGCCATAACTGTCACAGCTGTGTCAGGGGAGCGCGATGTACTCCCTATGCTTTCAATGGGGCCGACACTGCTGCCACCGGCCCCGTTGACAACAAGGTCAAACCCCTGTATGTGACAGTAGCGCCAGCCCCATTGAAAGCATTGTTATAACATTGCGTTCCTCTCCCTTCACCAGTTTACTATTTAAGGTGCTTTCCTTGGTATGGACTGAAGTGGCGTTAACATGAGCTCCACTGCAATCAGCTAATGGATGGGGATCTCAAGCAGCAGACCCCAAGCAGTTATTAATGGCCTATCCTGAGGATAGGTCATCAGTAGTTTAGTCCTGGAGAAGCCTCTATAATGTACATGCATGTCATAAAGCGCAGGGATGAACTAGGCTTGGTTTTTATAGTGGCCCTACAGTTTTTACACAATGCTCCTACTACTAAGATTGCCCATATATGTAGCAGTTATGTGCAAAGCAAGCAAATAACTTTTGCCATGCATCACTCTACCATCACGTGTTTGTCTGTCCTAAAGGATGCATCTCCGAATGTTGAGATCCCACCGACACTAAAATGAAGAGGCTGGAGCACTTAGTCGAGCACTTTGCCCTTTCTTTCTTCTCTGATTGCCTATTTCCGGCTCACTTGGAATTCAGAGCAGTGTGCAGGCTTGTAGAAAGTCTATGGCTAGTACTCTGATAATCTTGACTCTCTCAAGTGATTTGAAAAAAAGTACAGCATACGCGGCAGAGAACTCAGCTGAGCACTCCTGCCTCTTTGTCCAACAAGCGGTGGCAGTGGGAGTCTTTGCACCTGGCTCCCCACCGATTACAGCTTCTGAAATATCACTCTTGACGCCTATGAAGTATCTTTAAAGGGCAGGTACACTTTAAAAAAATTTTGGGAAACAACTGTGAAAATGTATCTGTAAAATAATTAGTGTTTTGTTTTGTTTTTTTAAAGCAAAAGGCCTGGTTGAGATAGGTGCACAATGGATTCATGGACCATCTCCAGACAACCCAATCTTCCAACTTGCATCTCAGTTTGGTCTTTTAAGCCCGGATGCCTTGCTAGAGGAAAACCAAAAAGCGTACGGTAATAACCATCCCTCCGACATGCCAGTGGTCTACACTAGTTCTGGAGGAAATATCAGTGCAGCAGCGCTGGCTGACATTATGGGGCTGTTTATAACCTGGCTGGAGCAAGCCCGCAACTTCACCAATAGCAGATGCGGTCCTGAAGACAGTGTGGGGAGTTTTATCCTACAACAGATTGTCAACAGCTCCCAGGAGTGGGACAAGGAGCTGGTCGACACGAATATGGCTCTCTTAAGAGGGTTGCTTAATATGGAATGCTGTGTATCTGGGACCCATTCTATGGACTACGTGGCACTCTGTCCTTTTGGGGAATATACAATGCTTGCAGGCATTGACTGCACCTTTCCTACGTAAGTATGGTCATAGGAAGAAATGCCATATCAGACTACGTATAATTAATGACAAAATCCTGAATTTGTTGCTTGAGTGTTTTTATTAAAATAGTCTCAATACTTTCCCATCGCAGACAGGATTTATAGTCCTGTTTTTTTGTTTTTTTTAGAGGTTTTGAAAGCCTAGTAAACCGCATTAAGGCACCTCTTCCAAGTGGCATGGTGGTACTAAACAAAGCAGTAAAGCGCATTGACTGGAATGGATCCTTTCAAGGCAACGACTCTCATGTATATCCTGTAGAGGTGCAGTGTGAAGATGGGGACAGTTTTGTGGCGGATCATGTCATCGTCACTGTTCCACTAGGTAAATACATACACAATGGGGTATATGTATTCATCTTTTGTATGCCAGGCTGCTACTTTGTTTCTGACAAAAATTGTAACTATTTGCAGTTTTATGCCAGGCTCCCCCCTTAAAAAATGTATTGGGCAAGCCTGGCATTTGGGGAGGTGGTGGGCAGTGAATCATCACATCTACTCTAATTTACACCAGAAACTGGCATAAACTATAGCCAAAGCATATGCCAGCTTATAGCTGGCTTAGGTTACAATTAGAGATGAGCGAGCATGCTCGGATAAGGCAGTTACTCAAGCAAGCATCGCGCTTCTCGAGTAACTGCATTCTCGTCTGAGCAGGCTCGAGGGAGCGGGGGGGGGGAGTGAGAGGGATCTCTCTCTTTCTCCCCCACGCTCACCCCCCCCCCCCCCCGAGCATGCTCGGACGAGAATGCAGTTACTCGATAAGAGCGATGCTTGCTCGAGTAACTGCCTTGTCCGAGTGCGCTCACTCATCTCTAGTTACAATGTGGTGGATAGAGTTACTGCCAGATTCGGCAAATGTTTACGCCCTAATGCAGTTGGCACCCTTATGCTGGCACATAGTTTACCTAAAGCAGTATGTGAAATGCCAATCTAAGTAAATATGCTCCAGTATACTTTGAACCTTTCATTTCTTTTTTTAATCATTTTTGTTTTTTCCTTCCACCTTTCAAAAAATAATAATTGTATTTCTGTCTATGTAGCTGTCCGATGTGGGTCGAGTTAGATTTTTCAGTGGTACTATTTAATGTACTGAAAAACATTCTGGAGCAGTTAGAGAACGATATCAATTCTTTTTGCCTGTACTACCTTTAACCCCTTCATTCCCCAGGGTGTACAGTTACGTCCTGTTTGTTCATATGGAGCAAGATTGGAAGCCAATCCTGCTCCATACACGGCGAGTGATGGTTGTGTTTCACAAATGAGACGCTCCTGCAACAGCAGCGTTCAGTGTGCATGCTGATCACGGCTGTTAACCCTTTAAATGCTGCTGTAATTTCTGACAGTGGTATTTAAATGCCCAGGTCATTGTTTGGGGGCCCCAGACAACCCACATCCCTACAATGAGATCACAGGATGCCATTAGATTGCCATGGTAGCCTTGGGCCTTCTAAAGGTCCCCAGGGCTGCCATGACTGGTTGCCTTTCGAGACATCCCTGTGGCATGTCTTGATAGACTGCCTGTGGTATTGCGCTCCTTTGATTGATCATACAGTATAATGCAGTACTGGTATTGCATTAAACTGAATGAATAATCAAGTAATTGCCATCGTAGCCTGGGGCCTTCTGAAGGTCCCCAGGGCTGCCATGACTATGTTGTCTTTCGAGACATCCCTGTGGCATGTCTTGATAGACTGCCTGTGGTATTGCGCTCATTTGATTGATCATACAGTATAATGCAGTACTGGTATTGCATTAAACTGCATGAATAATCAAGTAATTGCAAGTTTAAGTCCTCTGTGGAAACAAAAAATAAATGTAAAAAGCTGTAATTGTTAGAAAAAATAAAATGTAATACGAGTTTAAAAAAAAAATCTTTTTCATACGTATAATTTAAAAAAATCAAGAAAAAAACATATTTGGTATTGCTGCATTATTTATCTTGCACAGTGAACATCAGGAAAAAAAATATACAATGCCAGAATTGCGCTTCACTAGTAATAAAAAGCAATCAAAAAGTCATATAAGCTCCAAATGATACCAAAAGAAACTATAGGATGTCCCGCAAAAAACACGCACACAATTATATAGACTGAAAATTTTAAAAAGTTATGAATGTCATAAGGCGGAAACAGAAAATCATTTTGTTTTTTCAAGACATTTAACTTTTTAAAAATAGTACAAAAAAAAAACTATATAAATTTGGTATTGTCGAAACCGCACTGACCCGTAGGATAAAGTTAGCATGTCGTTTTTGATTGCAAGTTGTATGCCGTAAAAACAAGACCCCACCCCCTCAAGATGCCGGAATTTAGTTTTTCTTTCATTCCACACTTTTCAGTAGATTACATAGTATATTAAATAGTAGCATTGAAAAATACAACTCGTCCCGCACAAAACAAGTCCGCAGACAGCTACGCTAATGGAAAGACAAAAGGGAGGAAAAACCAAAAATGAATTTAAAAAATAGGGCCACATCATTAAAAGGTTATATTTTTTTTATTCTGTCGCCTTCTTCTGACCATGATAACTTCTATATCTCTCTGCTGATATAGCTTTTTTTGTTGCAGGATCAGCAGTGGTTTCTATTGGTATCATTCTGTAATACATATGACTCTTTGATTTCTTTTTATTACATTTTTTTTCTTTGAGACAAGGTGACCAACAACCCACAATTCTGGCGATATGTCGTTTTTTTCTGACAGCGTTCAGCTTTGGAGATAAATAATGCATCAAATTGATAGATCCGAATTTTATGCATTCAGCTGTACCAAATATGCTTTGTATTTTTTTGTTAGAATTTTTTTTAAATTATAAAAACATTAAAAAGATTTTGAACTTCTCTTTTAGGCTGGGTTCCCACTGGGCGTAATTGCTGCGGAATTTCCGTGCAGACTTTTTGCATGGAAATTCCGTCCATGGCTTTTTATCCTGGGATAAAGTAGCAAAGTAGATGAGATTTGCAAAAATCCCGTCTACATGCTGCGGTTGATTCGTTACGGCCAAGCCGTGCTGAAATTGACATGCCGCGCGGAAATTAAAGGCGCGGCATGTCATTCTTTCCCCGTTTCCGCAGCGGCCGCTCTCCTCTCTATGGTGAGAGATGGCCACAGTGGAATGCAGGCGGCGAAGTCACTTCAAAATCCGCGGTGAAAGGCCGCGGGTTTTGAAGCTGCATTTCTCCCGCGCAAATCTCACAATATTTCCATGCAGTCATACCGCGAGATTTCTGCGGGACCCCAGCCTTGTTTTTTTACAGTAATAAAACGTTTTCACTTTTTAACTTTTTTTCTTGAACTTGCGACTGTTTCATTGCTTCAGCATTTCATTACCTCAGCATTGCAGTTTATGGTATTTCTGAAGTCATTGTATTAATTGCAGAAATACATGGCAGCTCTGGGGGGCCTTTTGTCTTATATTAACCCTTTCCAATCCACTGTCTGACGTCTTCCTACATTCTGATTGAAGTTTGTACAGCTCCAATGTCAGAAGATTCCCAACAGGGTATTCTTACCGTCTATTGCCAGCCACTCCACTGTCGCACACACACACGGGCTTTAGCCAGCAGATGGCATTGTTGTATAACAGCAAAAAGAGAAAGCCTTTTAGGAAACCCTGAATCCAAAATTGGATTGGAAAGGGATAATAATTAGAGATGAGCGAGCATACTCGCTAAGGACAATTACTCGATCGAGCATTGCCCTTAGCGAGTACCTGCCCGCTCGGAAGAAAAGGTTCAGCTGCCGGCGCGGGTGACAGGTGAGTTGCGGCAATGAGCAGGGGGGAGAGAGGGAGAGAGAGATCTCCCCTCCGTTCCTCCCCGCTCTCCCCCCGCCGCTCCCTGCCGGCAGCCAAATCTTTTCTTCCGAGCGGGCAGGTACTCGCTAAGGGCAATGCTCGATCGAGTAATTGTCCTTAGCGAGTATGCTCGCTCATCTCTAATAATAATGTTTACTTAAAGTGATAAAAAGTAAATCTATATAGAAGATATGAGAAGGAATACAGATGAGAAACATATCCAAGATATCAGGAAAGATATAATCAAGACAGGATACACAAATAGTATATCAGCAAGATACAGAAAAGTAAAACCATATTTTGCTTAGCATCCTAATCAGTCTTGGGGGAGTCCCTTTGATTTTTATCAACCCCAGAGGTCAAGAGTAGAATTCACCAACTAGCATGGTGGACTCCACCCATGCTTTGTCTGAAGCGAACTTATATACCATGGATGGTGCTACATAATATTTCTACTAAATCATCTAATGAGGTATTATACAGCCATTCTCTCATTACTTGTTAGATGAAACATCTTTTCTATTATGGAGGCACTGCACAGGTCATAGCTTATTCTCAAGGAATGTAAGCAATGGTCAACTAAGGGAAACCAATTAACCCTTTAGCCAAGTGAATGCAGCAAACCAATTAACCCTTAGCTAACTGAATGCTAAAAACCAATAGACTCTACTATACACATTCAGAAACCCCCTAGCTACTATGACACCCAGATGGCACCCCACAGTCGCATCACATGGGGGGTCATTTGGAACTACTAATCAGGCCATTTAAATGCCGCTGTCAGAATTGACAGAAACATGTAAAATGTAAACGGCCACAATCAGCATGAACTCCGTTCTGTGGCTGTTGTGGGCCGGTGTTGGCTGTCAAAGACAGCTGACACCAGACGTGTATAGAGTGGGCTTAGCTTCTGAGCTTGTGTCCTATTAAAGGGGTTTTCCAGGGAGAATGCCATTGATGACCTATCTGCAGGATCCATCACTTGGGACCCTGACCAATCAGCTGAGTGGGCGCATGCTGTCAGCGCTGCAAATACACAGAGGTCAGAGCAGAAGCCTCCAGGCTGACCTTCATGTAGTAGCCGGCACTTGTAACTACAGGCACGGCTCCCATTGGAATCAATTGGAGCTGTGCCTGCAGTTTCAACCGCCAGCCTTTATACAGGTCTTCGCGGAGACTTCTGCTGTTTCAACTCAGTACTCTGTGTATCAGTAGCCAATCAGCTATTGATAACCTATCTTGAGGATAGCTCATCCATAGTATTCTCCCAAGAAAACCCCTTTAACTCTGTGTGCCAGGTACATAAATGCACATCCTGGGGTGTGAAGGGGTTAATGACTGACATGTAATACATCTTTGCTACGGTTTTTAAAAGCCTAAACCCAGAGTATTTATCTTCTTGCAAGACCTGATTAGGTTCATAGAGTGCTTGTTATTAATTCATTCTGCACATGATTTTTGGAGGGTTTCATTTGATTTCAGGATTTCTAAAGAAGCAATCAGCGGATTTCTTCAGCCCTGAACTTCCTACAAGCAAAATGCAGGCTATTAAGAATTTGGGATTTGGAACCAATAATAAAATTTTGGTGGAATTTGAAAAACCCTTTTGGGACCCAAACACTACTCTAATCCAGGTACTGTGGGAAGGGGATTCTCCTCTTATTGAACCAAAGGAAGACCTGAAGCAGAATTGGATCAGAAAACTGTCTATATTTGTGGTCCTGGAACCGCCAGCACAGTAAGTGAGAACGCTATTTTCAGACATTAAGAAGTCCATGTTTTTAGACACCTGAAAAGACCCCATTAGGAATGCTTGCTATTTTAGACCACCATTGACGCCTGGAACAAAAGGGCTCCGTAGAACAATTAAACTCCTTTTGGCACTCAAAGATTCTGAATTGTGGAAAAAGCACATACTATATACAGTGTTATACTACATACTATAATAGGAAATGTTCTATCCAGTAAATATTTTATGTATAGCTGCAGAAGGATACTTTTGGAACAGCTGATGAGGAATTGAATTAGGCTTTATCATGGTGCAGGATTAAATGGAATCCATTATCACCTATGAGCACCATAAACTAAGTTACGGTGCTCATAGGACAGGTCCTGAAGAGTCAGACGATGTGCTTTGCATGTGCTTTACCCAGCAGCCTGTTGGCATTGGCGCTTTGTCTGCTAGCATTACTCTTCTCTTCAGTCAGTATGCATGCTGTCCATAGAGAACAGTGTGTGTCGGTGTCTCTGTGTGTGTACATGCGCACTGACTTTGAAGAAAGAACTCGCACTCAGAGAAATAAGCGCCAACTTCCATAGGTGACTACAGGGGAACAGGGAACCAGGTAAGTATGCAAAGCACTTTTTCAGACTACTTGGAACCTGCCCTATGAGCACCATAACTTACTTTATAGCGCTCATAGGTTAAGACAGGTTCCCTTTAAGCAACTCTATTTTTCTGGAATTGATTGGCAGACTCTAAAACAGTCTGACATGTTTTGTTTTGCCAGACTGGGACATGTACTCTGTGGTTTCATTGCTGGAAAGGAAGCTGAATTTATGGAAACATTAACATATGAAGAAATACTCTCTTCAATGACTGATCTTTTCAGAAGAATCACAGGTAAATGATGATGTATACACTTATCAGCTCTGACCCATCAAGGCATGGACTCCATAGGACCTCGAAAGGTGTTGTGGTATGTGACACCAAGATTTTAGCAGCAAATACTTTAAGTTGTGAAGTGGGATCTCCATGGATCAAACTTGTCCCAAATTTGCCCATCTTTAATTTTTATGCCGAACGATGATTTTATGTTTGGCATAAAATCCATCGTTTGGGATAGAGTCTCGCGCATCGCACTTTACGAGAGGCTACACGCAGTAGGAACGGATGCGCTAGAAAAATTCGGTGAAATATGGGACCCCTGGATAAACATGGTAGATATACCAGGAATAAGACACATCCTCCAGTCGACATGAGAATGAGACCCCTAAGATAAACAGCCAAAAGAAACATGAAAATATCCAGTCAGGGAACGAGAGACGACCACAGATGATCTTTGTTAAAAGTTTAATGTTTGAATCATTATACTTAGGATTTACAAATATTTTTCGAAACAGTATTGCCAGTGAAAACCGGAGATAGAGAGTTTAAGGAGTAATATAGTTAGAATTGAAACGGACAAGAGCAGAGTACACCCAATTTAAGATCAGGATTAAGGTTGTTTGATATGTTGCACCCCCTGCGAGGGGAAATTCATTCTTGACCACTCAAAAAAGCTGTACCTGAAATGAATGACTTTTGAATAAAGTATTTTGAAACTAAAATCCATCGTTTGGCAGAAGAGCTGATAGCAGGGACTTCATGCTGTGTTTTCCGCGGGGAGCGCTGATAATATTGTATCAGCTGTCAGCCAATCGGCAAAACAAAGGGAATGTATTCCGAGAACAGACCACCCACTGTGAATACAGCTCCTGGGGGCTCACACGCATTAATAAGCTACTAATTGGCATTAGTACTAATTAGTAATTTATGCAAAATGATTGCTCAAAAGCCAGCTTTTGAGTGATCATCTTTGTGTGTAAATCGGCCTTAACACTGAGTCCAGCTGCTAGCTGATTAATTAGCTAAGCCAGTGGGTGGATATTTATGACATAGCTAGCAGACCAGTAGTGGCTCTAACTGAGGAACACAGAAAGAGGGTCTGTGTGAGCCACTAAAGTGATTTGTGAGTACGGTTGCTAAAGTGTGATATTTTGAAAGCTGGCAGAGAGAAGTTCTCCAGGTAGCAGTGGGGGCACCACTGTGTGTTAGTAAGAGCTGGATCAGTAAGGTGCTATTATTTATTTATTTTAATTCCCTGCTCTGTTTCAAAGCAGGGATGTGTATGAAAATGACGCTCATATGCAATGTATTGCGTATGGACAGGCAGTTCATATGCAGCCTATACAAATGTACAGGACTCAAACTGCGTAGTACGCAGAGAAATAGAGCATGCTGCGATCTACTTCTCATGCCTACTGATATGCAGTGTGTACACACACGTGTGGATGGATCAATGAAAGTCCATTGACTTTCATGGACTCCATTCACCGCATATCACACAGTTGTGCAACGCACGTGTAATATGCTGGGAAAACACGGTTGTGGATTTGAGGCCTAAGTATTTTATTTCACATATTCAATGCGATGGCTGTGATTGGTACATTAAATGCTGCAGTGATTGGCTGAGCCGCGGCACTTAAGAACTAATCAAAGCATTCGCTTGCTGGAGGCGGGGTTTGCAAACCTCGTTACCAGCAAGCAATCTTCGGTCGGTGCTGAGAACTGCAAGGAAGCCTGCTGGAACTGCAGAGACCAGGGGAAGGGACATGGATGATGCCTGCTAGGTAATATATTGTTTTTTTTAATGTAGTGTAGCTAGGGCTTCTTTTTGGAGTAGGTTTTGTTTTCGGGAAAACATGGTAGATCAAGAAAAACTGGTAAAAAAATGCCATATGCCATATTTCAAAGCAGTTTTGCAAGGCATGGCCTATCGGAAAGATGAAAGAGAAAGCTCTCCACCCTTTTTCAAACATTTAAAAGCCACAGTCACGACTGACTGTAGCATCTAAGCTGTTAAATGACAGTTTCAATCTTCATCTGAAGCGCCACTGTAAAAAGGAAGTCAGAAGGGGCCTGAACAGCTGTTCTAAAACCACTATGGCTGTTAAGGGGTTAATTTAAATAATTTAAAGTACTGTATCAAAACCACAAAATTAAAAGCTGATGTTATTTTCTCACTTAATATAGGGAATCCTGAACTGCCTCCACCAGTCAGCATTCTGCGTTCCCAGTGGTACAGTCAGCCATATACTGGTGGTTCCTACAGCTATGTTGCAGTTGGCAGCTCTGGTGATGACCTGGACAATCTAGCGGAGCCACTACCCACCGACAAAGAAGCTCTCAAGGTGAAGTATATGTTTTGACACTACTGATTTTTATAGTATCTGCAATATTCTGTGTTTTTACGTACCAAGCAATTTATTCCACTCACGCGATTAAAAAGAACTCCTTCGCACAGACGTATTTGCGTGCAATAATTGCATGTGCAGTGCGCAGGGAATAGAAGCCATTGATATCAATGGGTTGCTTCTCATGTTTGGTATTTTGCGCATGTACAAAAAAATAGAACATGCTCTGTTGGAAGTCTGTGGAGGGCGTGCAAATGCACGCGCAATATGTAACGGGATGTATGAAATGCAGCACATGGGAAATGCCTTTAAAACAGCATTAAATCTTCTAGGTACACTTGTACACACTTTCTAAGGAACTTAGAATGTTCCTAACATATTGGAGAACTAACCACAGATCTTCTGTGGATGTTGTGTTGCTCAAACCCTTCTATCTCTTCATGCAATCCCAGACAGACTAGATGATGTTAAGATCAGGGCTCTGTGGGGCCAGATCATCACTTCCAGGACTTCTTGTTCTTCTTTACCCTGAAGAAAGTCCTTTATGACATTGGTTGTATGTTTGGGGTTGTTGTCCGGCTGCAGAATAAATTTGAAGACAATCGGACTCCCCCTGATGGGATTGTATGATGGATAAGTATCTACCTGTATCTATCAGCATTGAGGACACCATTAATCCCGACCAAATCCGAAACTCCATTTGCTGAAATGCAGCCCCAGATTTGCAAGGAGCCTCCACCATGCTTCACTGCTACCTGCAGACACTCATTACTGTACTGCTCTCCAGCCCTTCAGCAAACAAACTGCCTTCTGTTGCAGCCACATTTTTCACATTTTGACTCCTCAGTCCATAGCACCTGCTGCCATTTTTCTGCACCCCAGTTCCTATGCTTTCGTACATAGTTGAGTCACTTGGCCTTGCTTCTTAATTGAAGGTATGGCTATTTGGCTGTAATTCTTCCATGAAGACCACTTCTAGCCAGACTTCTCAGAACAGTAAATGGTTGCACTTAGGTCTCACTGGTTTCTGCCAGTTCTGAGCGGATCGCACTGCTGGGCATCTTCCAATTTCGAAGGGAAGTGAGCATGGTGTGTCTTTCATCTGCTGCGCTAAGTTTCCTTGTCTGACCACTGCATCTTTGGTCCTCAGGGTTGTTTGTTTCTTTGTGTTTCTTCAACAGAGCTCGAACAGCATATCTTGAAACCCAGTCTGCTATGAAGTCTTTGCCAGGGAGAGACCTTGCTAATGCTATATAACTACAATGTGTCTTGTTGTTGTGCTGTCTTGTGACATGAAACTGTAGCTGTTCCTCACCCAGTTATAAGCCTCCTACACAGCTGTTTCTGTTTCAGTCTCTGACCAGTACAACCTGCATATGAAAATGATGATTGTCTCCTGCTTGTTATACCGTATTTCCTCGAAAATAAGAGACTGTCTTACATTAATTTTTGCCCCAAAAGAGACACAGTGTATTTGGGGGGGGGGGGGGGGGGGTTATACTCACCTGGCCTGTGGCGTCCTGGTGCCTTGAGCTGCTGGTCTCCGTGGGTGATGCGGCAGTCTGCAGTGTCCTCCGCTCTCAGATACCCTCTTCTTTCTCGTGATGGGGCTTTGAATATCCTGCCTCCAGCAAAGCTTATTTTTAGGGGAGAGCTTATATTTCAAGCCCCCCCCCCCCCCCCAAAAAAATAGGGTAGGGCTTAATTTTGGAGTGGGGCTTACTTTTGGGGAAACCCGGTAGTTGCTTAATCATACACATGACTATAATCCCAAAACATTCCTGACTTAGTGTAAGTGTACCTGTTGATGTTTTGAAGGCTAAGAGTGGTCACCCCAAATATATTGATTTGATTTAGATTTCTGTTTTGTTCATTCACTTTGCTTTTTTTAATTGACAAAATAAATAATAACATTTCCAATTTTTAAACCTTCTTACGTTGCAGCACTTATCCACACCTGCCTAAAACATTTGCACAGTGCTGTATTTCTCTGCATTTCAACCTTGTAGGTCTGGAGGCCTTGCACCCAGTCTTGAGATGTGTCAGCATCCGTCCACCAGCCCCCTTTGGTTTTTCTCCTACGTTGTGTGGACCCAGGCTTCACCAGTTGCTGCTGTGGATCCTCAATGTTTAAAACCCTGTATAGTGTTATGCCTGGGGTCAGCACAACCTCTCCGGGTGATTACACCCCTATGTGCACTATTCTCCACCCTAATGGCTATACTACTTGGTAGACTATGAACCTCCATGTGTTTTTTTTTTTCTGTAGCCCACTTTTACTTAGATCAATGTTTATGTATAAAGGGCTTCCTAGACAGGGAGCAGGATTTCAATAATCATCATAAATAGTGATGGTTTCTGAGGACTCATTGTATCACATCAAGATGCATGCATCTACAAAGCTCTATGGGTGCATTGATTATCTGGATGTCCATACTATAAGGGAGAGGGTCATCCAGTGTCTCTCGGTTCCCCTTTATTATATTCCCCTGATGACTCCAGGATCCATTCACCTGGAAGACGTGTTGAGAAGTATGATGTCTTTATAAGTATGGTATGTATATACGACTTTGTAGATTGGCAACTAGGGTCAGCCACAGTTGCATAGGAGTGCTGTTTTCAGGGCGATTGCCCCACAGTGGGGCATGGCAGTCTAGGAACCAGTGTATGGGTATCTATTATGGCACAGTGACTGCATTTGTAAAGAGTCTGCTGCCATTAATGGAGACATCAGTGAGCTATTGATCCTATTGTTGTGAATTTGTACACCTGGAGTATGTTACCTAATGGAGAGTAATGGGCCATTTACAGGGGATGATTATTGCTCAAAATTCGTTCAAAGGAACCAATTTGAGCGATAATCGTGCAGTGAAGTCTTTCAGTGTAAACGCTCTGCCCAAGTGCTGATGACCTTAGCGGTGACATCAGCACTCATGTGGTTGTTTACCCGATTGTTGGCATGTGTAAAAGAGCCATAAGAAACGGGTGTCATATGGAAAGTCTATTGTATTGTATCTATGCATTGTGTACTGTACTGATACCTGCCCTATAGCACAAACATAGAACCTTAATGCTATAACCGCGTGTATTAGGTTTGTCCAGCTATTTTTTAATATATCAAATTATAGTTTTTTTTTATGAAAGTGGGCTTTTAGCAGTGATATAGTGTGTTTGTTGACCTTCTACTTCCTATCATTCTTAGGCTCAATCTCCACAGGCGGATCTGATTTGCGGAATCTGCGAAGGACAACGGAAGATCCACAAATCAAGCCGCCCATAGGGAGACAAATTAAATAAAGCATGCGGATTTGATTTGCGGACCTTTCGGTCCAAAAAAAAAATCACAGCGTGCTCCATTTCAGTGCGGATCCTGCACGGATGGCTTCCATTGAAGTCAATGGAAGCTATCTGATCCGCGGCCCGTGTGCAATTCAATTGTGGACAGGCCACGGATTCCGTGGGAAGGTAGAAGTTAAAAAAAAAAAAAAAAAGCTCCACTGCGCATGTGCGGCGGGCGCACTGGCCAGTGCTTACGCACAGATCCACAGCCGAGAAAAAAGAAGACCCGAACGGGTAAGCAGGGTCCTCGGCTGCAGGCAAGGTCGAATTCCGCTGCGGGCTCACGCATGCGGAATCTGACCCGCCCGTGGACATGAGCCCTTACAGTGATAGTGAGTTGACACATAGTGGAATAGTGGCAAAATTTGGGCTGTGGAGTGCGTGCTGAAACTCTGCTAAAAAGTGCAGTACAAGGTAAGTGACAATCCCCATTCACTCAAAGCGGAAGAAATCTGCAGCGGAAAATAGTCATGTTGCAGATCTTCAAATCCGCAGCATGCTCTGATGTGGAAAAGAGGTAGATTTTCACCTGTGATTTCATTTATTGCTATGTCATAAGTGAAAACCATGTCAAAATCCACACTAAAGTCTGCAACTATATCATGTGCAGATTTTGGTGCAGAAAACTTCCACTTTTTTCTGATAATAGAAGGATGTTGTTCTGCTACAAGGTGCAGGCAGAGCTCCAGCGATTGTGGCCAGGACCTGGACTTGTCAATGCAGATATGACGTGTTCATGTGCTTAAAGTCAATATAGCACCCTTACAAGGCACAAATTAAGCAATGTGCTGCAGATATTGCTGAACTAATGCAGTTTATAGAGCCAAGCCAGGAATAGATGCAAAAGAGAGGAGAAATAGTCTCTCCTATAATACTCCAGTTTCATTGGGACTTTGGCTCATAATACTGTATGTGTAATTCTAGTCTAAGATGTTTTGGGTTTTTTTTGGTTTGGTTTGCCAACATTTGTCATCCTTGCAGAATGCAAACTCAGCATCCCTACACCTGATACTATCTTCCTACACAAAACATCCCTGAGAAAGTCCTGTAACTCTCTTAGGGTGGATTCACATGAGCGTGTTTATGTGCGTACAGTTGTGCACACAAAACCATGCGTCTATTAGAACCATTGGTTTCCTGTAGTGTGTTCACATGTCCTTGTTTTACAGTCATGCAAACGCACGTACCTGCAAAACATATGGACATGCGTGCACCATAGGTCCATGGTGAGCGTCAATATTCCCTGGCGGGGGGACCTCTTCTCACTGAACACTGTGACATGACACGATGTTCTCCCATTGCTTTCAATTGGACCAGCACTTCTGCTGTCCTATTGAAAGCAATGGGCTGCTGGCAAGCCCTGCAGGGATTTTCAGGGAAGAGCTTTAAATATAAGCCCATCCCTGAAAAATCATCCCTAGAATGTGTTAAAAATAAAGAAAAATCATACTCACCTCTCCTCAGTTGCCGGGGCTCAGGCGCGTCTAGCCTGTCCTCTCCCTGCACTGCTCTGAAGTTCTCTCAGCAGGCAGGGATTTGAAATCCCCGCTTGCTGTAAGGGCTGTATCTAATTGGCTGAGCACTCAGCCAATCACAGGCAGCTCTCAGCCATTCATTGAATGACAGCTGAGTGCTGCCTGTGATTGGTCACAGCACTCAGCCAATCACAGGCAGTGCTTGACCATTCATTGAATTCAGCTGAGAAGAGGCGAGTATCATTTTTTTTATTTTTAACACATTCTAGGGATGATTTTATATTTAAAGACCTTCCCCGTAAATCACTGCAGGTGTTGCAAGCAGCCCATTGCTTTCAATGGGGCCGCCGGCAGCAGCCGCGGCCTCATTGAAGGCAATGGGCACAGACCTGCATTCACGCGTGTTTGTGCATGTACGTGGGTGCGCGGTTTTGTGCGCACTAATGTATGGCATACGCTCAAATGAATGCACCCTTAGACTATGTTCACATCTGTGGAGCCTCTAGTGCAGATCAGGCTGAGAATCCCAGATAAAATAGCACTATTTTGTCCATCCTGCACCATTTTGATCTGTCATACGTTGGATCTGCGTTTCTATTTTTCTGTTCTTAAAATGAAGTAGGAAGGTAATAAACTTATGTGAACTGAGTCTTACTCAATCATGATGATACGGGTACCCTAATGTGTTGAAAGCAAGTGTATTTTCCGTGTGTATTTTTGTATGTAAGCAGAAGAATAGTTTCTAACATGCTTAATCTGAACCTCATGTACTCTTTAGCCGTTGCAGGTTCTTTTTGGTGGAGAAGCTACAGAAAGAAATTTTTATTCGACAACTCATGGAGCTCTCATATCTGGTCGGAGGGAAGCACAGCGTTTGATTGACAGATATCCACAGCTTGGAGTCACTGCTAGCAAGGCTAAGCTCTAAAGAATTGCATTCCTAAAACTGCACTAATATTTTTATATTTTACTAAAAAATATTCTAGAGAAAAAAAGTTGTGTACTCTATGATACATTACTGTATTCTATGTGCTCTATCTGGAGGTTATAAATGTAATAAAATCTTGACAAATAAAAAAAAGTATATTGTTATAAACAGTGATATCTTTGTGTTATAGTTGTCCTTTATAGTAAATACTTGAAAACCCAAGTCGAACCGTCAGTCCACCATCAGGGCTGACGGGTCTGCTATCTTTTGATTTGTTCACAATAGGGTTGGGGGATTGCTCTCTGTATGCTTTGTATCATTACTTCTGGACTTATGTTAATACCCAAGTCATTTAATGCAAGCCATTTCTTTCATGGACATTATCTTCAAGTCTGTGGGGATTATTTACTAATGGTACCTCTGTACTGGAACTAGATAAACTAGGTCACATTTTTGACTATAGCATCACTTGGGGTTTTTTTTATTGGGTTTTCAAGTGTGTAATCTGTTCTGGATACTATCCAAATATTTAGTTCTGATGAATTGGGGTTATTCATTGAAACACGCCGAACCAGAACCAAGAATAGAACCTTATTAGTAATAGAAACTCTTTTTTTTTATTGATTTTGGAGTTACTCTCTAAATATCTTGAGATTGACCTCTGAGTCTTAATTCACACTGAAAGTTATAATTTCTTGCAGTTTCTGTTCTATAAATGGATTGATTTTCTGGTTTAATGAATGTTTGTGCGTTTGTCCTTATATTGGTATGCCTGTGGTATGGAGTAGTGTGAACAGTTAAAAGTATCTTGGGCTCCTTTTGGATTCCTATCTTATGTTTGTCTGTTTTATAGCCCTCAATTTTTAAAGGTTTTGAATAAAAATTACATTTTAGGGTTGTCTATTTCTGTGATTGGGTTAGATATATTATTAGACTGATTTCAGAGTGAATGGAGCGCTGGCCAAGCATTCACAGCCGCTGCTCCATTTATTTCAATGGGACTGACAGAAATACCTGAGTGTTTGCCACTCGGTTATTTCCGGTAGTCCCTTTGAAAGTGAATGGAGTGGCAGTGTACCTGTCCAATAAGAAATATAAGATTTGGCAGTCAGCAATAATTAAAATGCTTGCAGTTTCTTTATTCCATATATTTAGAGGTGTGGACAGAAGCTTCAGACTATGCACACAGCACAGTGTCATGCTATTAATAATATAGAGACCACGACCGCATCGCTGTCGAACACTCACTTAGTGCTAATACAAAAACACATTTAAATCATTTCTATCGTTGAGCCCTAGGGCTCCTAAAGCATTAGTCCTTAGTATCCACTTAATTTCTCTTTCCAACACTTCAAAACCATTAATTCTTTCAAGTCCAGCAAAGCTCAACACACTTAAAGGGGTTTTCCAGGGAGAATACTACTGGTTACCTATCCTCAGGATCGGTCATAAATAGTTGATCGGCTAGGGGCGTCTCTCAGTAACCCGACCGATCAGCTGAGTGGGTGCAAGCTGTCAGCGCCGCAAATACACAGAGGTTGAAGTAGAAGCAGTGGAAGTCTCTGCGCCGACCTCTAAGTAGTAGTCGGTGCTTGTAACGGCAGGTTGGGGTCTCATTGAAATCAACACGAGCCATGGCTGCAGTCATAAGCGTCAGCCACTACACAGAGATTGGTGCAGAGACTTTCGCTCCGACTTCTGCTGCTTCCACTCTGACTTCTGTCAGAGCAACAGACCAAAGTCGATCAACTATTGTAATAGAATTCAGATGCTCACAAAACCTTTTAAAAAAAGGAACAAAAGGTCTTACCTATATACAAAAAAAGTGAAAAAATTGCATACAGCACAGTGTTACTCATGTTATATGCTGTAAAAACAGACCGCACAACTCCACCCAAATGGAGAATTTTTAACTGTGGATTACATTTACAATAAGAGAACTTGTAGTTTCCCACAGGGGCAAAATTTGTAACCAATTCTCTCTTTTAATCCCTACATTACTCTTCACCAATATACCTTTACATTTTTTATTTTGTCTAAAAGAAATAGGCCTAACACAAACAATCACTTACTTTTTCACCCTGCACTGTTGATGTTTACTCAATGTGCCCAATAGAAGACAAAGGCCGCCTGCAGACGGGCGGAAATTCCGCGGCGGGATTCCCCGCAGAATTTCCACCCGTACACGCCTGCATAGGATTGCATTACTATACGCAATCCTATGCAGACGGCCGCGGTTTGTCTGCGCGAAATCCCATGCAGAAAACAAACCGCGGCATACTCTAATTTTTCGAGCCCCGCACAGAAACGTCACTCATCAGCCGCCAGCTACGCGGCAGCCGGCACATGAAGGTAAGTTCCGCGCTGCTCTCTACAGGCGCTCAGGTCGGGTCCGGCTGCAAGAATTCTTGCAGCCAGATCCGACCCGGCCGTCTGCAGGCGCCCATAAACAGAACAACTGTTTGTGTCATTAGTTTTGCTAGATTGTTTTTAATTGTGACTTAGATAACAAATCAGACCACATTTTATTAGCAATCAATGCAGAAATCCAGGTAATTCCACAGGGTTCACTTACTTTTTTTGCAACTGTAAAACAATTTTGGAGTACTAAGAAGTTGAATATTGTTTTGAGCTAATGGTTATGGAACGATCTTGCTACATGAAGATAGTTCCACACACTTGACTGCTCTTGAAACCATAACCTAATATACCTGTAAAGTCTCAAATCTTAACCATTCATATTTCCATGTTCCTATTCCATGATAGCAACAGATAAACGAAAAATTGTCAGTGCCGGATTTACCCCATTACAGACACCAACGGCCAGAAAGGACTGCATTGGCTAGAATATGGTAACTAAGGTTTGCATCATTTTACCAGAAGAAATAGAAAGAGGGAGGAATCAAGTTCTACTTTGCAAAGAGCTGCACTGTCTGGTAGTCCCATCCTGAGTAATGAAATACAGAGCTAGTGCTGGATGGAGATGGGCAATGTCAATGTCGTAACTGATCTCTCTAATCTAATCTCTATTTTGTAAAACCATATCTCATCTTGTAGGTTGAGGTCAGCCACAGTGTTCTAAACATTGTCCTCCCAAAGACAACACTGCATCTTCAATAGAAATCAGGCATTTATTATAAATTCCATCCATAATGTGAACATTTTCTTGCATTTCTGACACAATGTGACGCTTTATGTCCTCTGACATACTACCCTTGTATTTTTCCCAAAGACATAAAGCGTCTGATAGTTAACAAAATATCAACCATACTGAGAAAAGTTCCTATAGTCTCAATGGAGAATCACAAAGAGAAGCTTCTTCCATTGTAGCATTCCAGTGCTTGTCATTCTCTAGCAAGCCTAGAGCCTTACAGACGGATTGAGGAGTCGGGTGAACAATACCATTAATAGACTTCAAATCCAAAAAGGACGTTGAACCTCTAATTTCATGGAAGTAGAAGATGAAGATAATAGCACTCAGCATACCCAAAGCTTGATCCCTTTTTTCTTCTGGCCAGCCATCTATGTCATTTCTATGTTTTCTCCTCTGAAATCTTTTCCAGACATAGTAGAAAGGAACTTCCACATAAAGAAGAGTTGTATTTGCTAAATAATCTGTTTTGCATAGGTCAAAAACTGCTAAAAAATTGTTACTTTTCTGGGGGCTGTTAACCTTCTGTAGCAAATTATTGTTCTCATTTGGATTAGAATAGATACCCTGGCCATTTTTTAAATGCACAGCGAGATAAACGACTGTTGGAAACCTTTCGTGTATAGTAAACGCCAGAATTCTCCAGACGGCATCAGAATTGCTAATAAATCGACCACTTTCATATAATTTGACCTCATCACAATCATTTTCAAGATCGAATAAAGCCTGGTCACTGCCTTTTTTAGCATATTTACATACGTATTTAATACATTTTACAGAAGCGTAATACTATGTTAATATGGGCAATAAATGTCCGTGAAAGAACAGGATTGTACGGCACTACTCGGCCGTTATTCAGGGTTACAGCATTGATTTTAATAGTAAAACCATCCTCCTTTGGAGCTCTTCGCAGGTACTGGAGGTATGCGTCATCTCCTGTTTGAGTTTCTTTCAGGAAGGGTTGAGGATACTTTTTGCTGCAGTGACCTTCTTTGATAAAGGGTGCATTGGTCTTTAAATTACCACAAGGCCCATGGATCATATTAGCCTTGCTAATTTCATGAAGGAGAGCATCTTTTTCAGGTTTTGATATCTCCACACAGATAATATCATCTATTTTGTTTGCAGAAATGCGTTGCTCTATCCACAACAAAATGTCGACATTAGAAAGACCTCTCTTTTGCCATTAATCAGAATACATAAAACACACTTTTCCAAATAAATACCCCTTTGTTAATAATGCTTTAACTTTTAAGTGAAATACTCTAGCTATGGTGTCTTGACGATTGTGGGACTTTTGACCAGGCAGAAATAACGCCACAATTTCCTTCCATCGAGGACTCCATGTAAATGTGATGAAAAAGTCAGAACAACGATAATAACGGACATACGTCATGGCGTCTTGAGTTTTTTCATGTATATATCTTGGAGAACCAGTGAATGAGAACACCACCATTTGCCCAAGCTGAGAGGCATAGGTGTCCTGCCTCCTTATAGCATCTTTAGGATCTATATACTGTAGCCGTCTGCTCTGAGTTGTGCTTAGTTGTTTTTTAATACAACTTAATCGCTCGGTCTCTATTTTTGCATACATATCAACTAAATATTGACTGAGAGATTGATAGTACAGCAAATGGTATCAGTTTCTCTAGTCATGATGCGGTAGGAATAAAAATTTAACGCAAATGTTTTTTTTAAGGAGCAAGTTTGTTTTCGGGTTCCCTTCCCCTATTTCCACTTCAGGGCGTTACAATATATACATTTATGAGTCGTAGTTCCCAGAGCAACAGTTTTATCAGATTCACAATCCACATCAGAATCGTACAATATTCTGGATAAAGCTTTAACCTTCTATGGAAGTGATCGACTTTCTGATTGTCCTCTTGGATTATTTTTGTCATATCTATTAACAGCTGCTCTGAGAATTTCAAGGTTATTCAGCTGATAATGTTCTATGAACCTTAAGTTTATTTTCTTGGTATTTAGCTGCTGTAGTTCTATGACCCTCCGGGTCAATCTGTAGATAGTTAGCTGCAGCAGCTCTATGAACCTTGGGTTTATTTTCTTGGTATTTAGCAGCTCCAGCTTTATGAACCTTTAGGTTATTCTTTTGATAATTAGCTGCAGGAGCTCTATGAATCTCAGATTTATTTTCTTGATATTTAGCTGCTGTAGCTCTAAAAACCTGTGGATTTGTTTGTTGGTAAGCTGTCACTGCAGCACCATGAACTTCTCTGTTTCTTTTTGTGGGGCTTCGTTGAGCTGTCTTCTTCTGATTACATCAGTAAATCTAGCTCAGCATTTTTTAGCAGTTTTCCCAGAATTGGAAGCACTTTCAAGCTGAGGAATGAGGAGTGTGTTCGACACAGCTTCATAAGGCAGGTAAGCTGAGGAATGAGGAGTGTGTTCGACACAGCTTCATAAGGCAGGTAAGCATGAAAATGTCCATTAGAAAGATCTTGCGAAGAAGTTAAACACAGTCTATTTATGGGATTCCCTTCAACGCTGAACTTGCCATACAACTCTCCATTCTGATAGACTTCAAGCACTGATGTTAATATTTGCCCAGCTGCTACTAATTCATACAAACCACCATAAGTGTGAGGTTGTGACACATCAGCAAAATAGTCATCAGAACTGTTCTAATCATTCTCATTACTATCATGAGATAAAATGTTTGTTTTTTTTTAGACAGCTTTCATAAGAGCGTGGTGTCGGCCCACACTGTATTATCAGTCACACATATGTATGGAAATATAATTTTGTTTGTTACCCTTACTACAATCAACTTCTCATTCTGAAATGGCTGATAACAGGGAGCAATAAATAATATGTAACAGGAGTAGATATTGGAGCTTATGGTGGTTTGTGCGAATTAGGGCTCATTCACACGGGCGTATTGTCACTGCATATTACACACACGCATTTCCCATGCATAACATGCAGTGAATAAAGGCAATGAAAGTCTATAGACTTTCATTCTTCCATTCACAGCTGCGTTGGAACTGCGAGGGGACACTGCATATAAATAGCAGCATGCTGTATTTCTACGCAGTTCATATGGAGCCTCTAAAGGGCTGTGTATTGAAACGCTGCCCCTTTATAATGCCTGCGAATGGACAGCGCTTAATACGCAGTCCCGCTCTGCACAGAACGGGTAGGGGACTCGAAAAATAAAAAAGTCACACTGCTGAAGAGGAGCTGTGAAGAAGACTGCTGCTGACAGGGGCTGATAAGTATATTCTGTGTGTGCAAATGGGTGTGATAGAATGTGTGTAAATGAGGGGGTGTAAAAGTGTAAGTGAGGGGTGCGAGACAAATCAGTGTGGGTGAGAGTGAGCAGGTGGTGAGCGTGTGAGCTATTTAAAAATAAATTAAAGTGCGAAGGGTGGAGGCATGTGAGTGGTCAGGAATGGGCAGATGCACATGAGAAGACTGATTTAGTTGATTTTTGTTACTTCCGCAAGTAACCTCGATAAGCTGGGAGCTTGGGTAGAAAAATGGCAAATGAAGTTCAATATTGATAAATCCGGGCAGGAGAAATGGATTTCACCAATATACACTAAATGGGGTACTGCTAGGGAAACGTGATATGGAAAAAGACCTGGGGTACTAGTGGACTGTAGACTTAACTGGAGCAATCAATGCCAGTCATCTGCTGCAAAAGCAAATAAAGTCTTGGGGTGCATTAAATACTATAGGGGTGAAGGAGGATTTTCTCCCACTATATAAGGCTCTTGTCAGGCCTCACATGGAATACTACATACAGTTCTGGACACCGGTGCTCAGGAAAGACATCGCAGTGCTTGAGGGGGTTCAAAGAAAGGCGACTAAATTAATAAACGGAATGAGAGGACTGGAATACCCAGAGAGGCTATCAAAATTGGGGTTATATACTCTAGAAAAAAAGATGGTTAACCCCTTAGTGACGGCGCTATCGTAAAACTACGTCCTGCTGTTGCAGGACGTATATGGAGGGAGGTAGCGCCGCTATCTCCCTCCATACAGCGCGGGCGTCAGCTGTTTATTACAGCTGACACCCGCGGGCAATAGCCGCGCTTGGCCGTTCGGCCGATCGCGGCTATTGACCCTTTAAATGCCGCTGTCAATGCTGACAGCGGCATTTAAATCCCCCGAACGCTGTTTGGGGGTCCCGCACGGCCCCCCTGCGGTGAGATCGGGGGAGCCGTGCAGGTGTCATGGCAGCCGGGGGCCTAATGAATGGCCCCAGGGCTGCCTTAGCAGACTGCCTATCAAGCCATCCACACAGGGTGGCTTGATAGACTGCTTGTCAAAAACCAGTATGACGTAATGCTATAGCATTATGTCATACTGCAGGAGCGATCAAAGCATCGCATGTTAAAGTCCCCCAGGGGGACTTCAAAGTAAAGTAAGAAAAAAGATTAATAAAGTTTTTTAAATTGCAAAAAAAAAAAGTTATAAAAGTTTAAATCACCCCCTTTTGTCATATCAATTATTAAAAAATCTAAATCATAAAATAAAAATATGTATTTGGTATCGCCGCGTCCGTAAAAGTCCGATCTATCAAAGTAGTGCATTATTTTTCCTGCACGGTGAACGTCGTCCGAAAAAAAAAAATAAAGAATGCCAGAAATACACTTTTTTAGTTACCCTGTCTTCCAGAAAAAATGCAATAAAAAGCGATCAAAAAGTTGTATGTATTCCAAATTAATACTATCGGAAACTACAGGACATCCCGCAAAAATTGAGCCCTTGCACAACTACGTCGACAGAAAAATAAAAAAGTTATTGCGCGGACAAAATGACTGCAGAAAATAATTGAAAAAAATTAAATATCTTAAAAAAAAAATACAAGTACTACAGCAAAAAAAAAAAACTATATAAGTTTGGTATCGTAGTAATCATATTGACCCATAGAATAAAAATATTAGGTCGTTTTTGTTGTAGTTTGTGCGCCGTAGAAACAGGACGCACCGAAAGATGGTGGAATGTCGTTTTTTTCCCATTCCTCTCCGCTAAGAATTTTTTAAAAGTTTTTCAGTAAATTATATGGTACAATAAATAGTGCCATTGAAAAATACAACTTGTCCCGCAAAAAACAAGCCCTCATACAGCGACGTCGATGGATAAATAAAGGAGCTACGATTTTTTAAAAGGGAGTAGGAAAAAACAAAAATGGAAAAAAGCAAAAAAGCTCCGTCACTAAGGGGTTAAGGGGCGTTCAAATAACTATGTATGAATAAATTAGGGGACAATACAAGGATCTCTCCCACGATCTGTGCGATAACAAGACGGCATTCTCTATGTCTAGAGAAAAAGAAGGTTTCATCACCAACACAGAAGGGGGTTCTTTACTGTAAGAGCAGTGAGACTGTGGAATTCTCTGCCTGAGGACGTGGTGATGGCAAAATTGATAGAGGCATCTTTTTTAGGCCTTAGTCAGACGGGCGTTTTTTCGCGCGATTTGCGGATCGCATGACGGATGCGCATCTGCAAATCGCGTGACCGGTGCCCGAAAATCTGCTCCTAGCCGCGTTTCATTAGAAACGGGCTGGAGCTGTCCAGCGCATTGCATTCAATGGAGCCGGCAATACAGCCGACTCCATTGAAAGCAATGCGCTGCGGGCGAGTGTGGGATGAATTGTCGGGAAGGGCTTAAATATATAAGCCCTTCCCTGCAATTCGTCCAGAAAAGTGTTAAAATAAAAAATATATATAATAAAATATATATATATACTCCCGAGCAGGTGAGTATATATATATATATTTTTTATTTTAACACTTTTCTGGATGAATTGCAGGGAAGGGCTTATATTGTTTAAGCCCTTCCCGACAATTCATCCCGCGCACGCCGGCAGCCCATTGCTTTCAATGGAGTCGGCTGTATTGCCGACTCCATTGAATTCAATGGGCAAACATCGTTCTTCTCTGCCACAGCTGTTACAGCTGTGGCAGAGAAGAATGATTTGTCTTCTATATGTTCTCAATGGGGTCGGCGCTGCTGCCGCCGGCCCTATTGAGCGCATATAGAGAAGAGAACAGGAATCGCAGATCGCAGACAGGTGCGATCTGCGATTTCTGTTCTATAATTTATCGGACGAGCGCATAAAAAGCGCTCATGTGTCCGATACCATTGCAAGGCAATGGTTTTAAAAAATCACCGGACGCATGCGCATGCGCAAATCGCGCAAAAAAACGCCCGTCTGACTAAGGCCTTAGAGAGCGCTATGATATTACAGGATATAGACATTAAATAACCAGTGGGGTTGCTGATCCGGGTCTTGGAGTTAGGTAGAAACTTTCAAACGTTGATCCAGGGATTATTCTGACTGCCATTATGTAGTCAAGAAGGAATTTTCCCCCCAAATAGGCTAAATTGGCTTCTGCCTCATTGGGGTTTTTGCCTTCTTCTGGATCAACAAAGGGGGTGGAAACAGGCTGAACTGGATGGACATAGTCTTCTTTCAGCCTAACATACTATGGGCATGTGCAGTGCCTATCGCAGCCCGTATGTGATCTCTATTGGTAGAGCACAGGGGATGCGATGAGTACAACATTGCGAGTCTCGCAGAGTTGTACTCATACACCTGTGTCAATGAGCACTTAGTAGCAGACGGTCAAGTATTTAGGTCAGTGTTTTTGACAATTGAGAACATTTGTGTTTAATTTTTTGTTCAATAGATTTTTGCCAAGTTTGAAGTCCATAGGTGCATTAGAATTTTTTTTTCCCATACAGACTTTTTGACCTCCATTTCACCCACTTAGGGGTTGAATTAAAAAAAATCTTTCCTAGTAGATCTCTACGTTATACAAAGAAGCTACTGTGCAAGTTTCATGTTTCTAACTTCAGTAGTTGTAGCTCTGCGTTGATGAATCAGTCACCCATTCAGGACATTTCATTTTATATGTGTAGATGATGATGGGTAAATAAAAGTTATGATTTTTTGAAAGTGAGGAAAGAAATGAAAAATAAAAAAGATCGCATCTTTAATCATTTAACACTGTATGAAGTAAATCAACGTCATGGCTGCAGGCTACTTAACGCACCAGGGTGTAAATAGAGATCATGTGGATAAAATCACAGAGGTGAGAGAAAAAAATGTACAAAGACATAACTCACAGAAAAAGAAGCCAAATATGCTTTGCCAGTAGGGTTGTTTTCCTGTATGGTGTGTGACATTATCTATGGCTAGCATCCTTGGTATCAGTTCATGTGCAGATTATGTTTTCTGTAGTCACCCCTCCCCTAATCTTGAAAAAGCTAAAAAATGCAATACCTGATATGCTGCAGCTCTGGCACGATCACCTTGAAGTAGGCAGTCGCCAAAGGCACACTCGCCATAGGGCAGGTGCAATCACGGTAAACCCTAGTAGAACAGCTAGACTATGATATGGAGGAGCAAATTGTTCAATGCCGACTAATGTGCAGTGACCCACTCAACCCGGCCTAGATTGGGGAGGAGCGACTGCAAACAAACAGCCTGCAATGCGAACGATAACAAAGAAGCCAACCAAAGATGGGTGTGCCCCACTATACAGGATAGCAACTCTCACTGACAAGCAGTGGGTTGCCCTGTATCTACAAAGTCGGCCACACTGGCTGACATCTTGGAGTCCCCCAAAATCTCCAGCAAACTGCATACAAAAAATACTGATACATGCTAATAAATGTGGGTGTTAGTTCTGCAGTTTGACATAAGCTGACGGGCCAACGGCAAGGCCACCATGCGTCCATCAGTAACTACGCTAACTCACTGCATTAAAATCACAGAGGTGAGAGAAAAAAACCCAAAAACATTTACTAAAAAAGCCAAAAAATGCAATATCTGATATGCTGCAAAGCCGGCACAATCGCCACAATCACGCTCGCCATAGGGCAGGCACAATCGCTGTAAACCCTAGTAGAATGCAGTCAGTTAGACTATGATATGGAGGAGCAAATTGTTCAATGCCGACTAATGTGCAGTGACACACTCAACCCGGATTGTATCAGTATTTTTTGTATGCAGTTTGATAGAAAAAAAAAATAAAAAGAAACTTTTGAGTGCGCTCTCCTAAACTGTTCTCCCCCTTGCTGGCTCTCTGCTAGGGAAGGAGGCAGGATGTGTTGGGAGCTTAGCTCCATCCCCTCCCATTGCAAACAGCTAGAGAAGGGCAAGGAAGTGGGTTCGAGTTTAGCAGTCACGCTGCTAAACTCCCTTTCACCTCCGGCAGCTGTGATAGGTTCCCATAGGAGTCTATGCAGCCGGCGGTGGTGTAAAAGCACCCGGCTGATATACACCCATGTGAAGCCAGCCTCAGGGCTTATTTAGACGACCGTATATCGGCCACGTATTCACGCCGGCTGATATACGGCGTCCCTCTCTGCAGGGGGAGGAGTCTGGAAGAGCCAGGAGCAGAGCTCTGAGCTCCCACCCCCTCTGCACTATTTGCAATGAGGGGAGGCGGGATGGGGCGGAGCTAATACCTGAGACTTAGCCCCACCCCCATCCCACCTCCTCCCATCGCAAATAGTGCAGAGGGGCGGAGAGGGGGTGGAAAAGAGGCAAAGAGGGGGGCAGGAGCTCAGAGCACTGCTCCCGGCTCTTCCAGCCTCCTCCCCCTGCAGAGAGAGATGCCGTATATTGGCCGGCGTGAATACCCAGCCGATATACGGTCGTCTGAATAAGCCCTAAAAGTGATCCAAGAGATATGTATCCCAAAAATGGTACCAATAAAAAAGCCCTCACAGACCTCTGACCAAGGAAAAATACAAAGTTTATGGGACTTTGAATGCAATGTAGTTAAAAAAAAAAAAAAAATTCCAAAAAATAGTTATCGTGCAAAACCCTAAGAAAATATTACAATTTGGCATCGTAATCGTACAAGTCCACAGAAATTATGTCATTTCGATTCAAAGCCCACGGGCGGATCTGATTTGCGGAATCTGTGAGGCTCACCCTCGCGGAAGATCCGCAAATTAAGCCGCCCACATGAATTAAAGCATGCGGATTTGTTTTGCGGACTGGAAAACAAATCGCAGCACGCTGCATTTCAGTGCGGTTCCCACACAGACGGCTTCCATTGAAGTCAATGGAAGCCATCCGATCCGTGGTCCGTCCGCAAATGAATTGCAGAAGGGCCGCGGATTCAATGGAAAAGGAGTTTTTTAAAAAAACCGCTGTGGCCATTCCACACACATCAACAGTGAAGAAAATAGAAGAGCCAGACAGGCATGCAAAAGACCTGGATGGGTGAGCAGTGTCTTCAGATTGCGGAGTCCGATCTGCCCGTGGACATTGGGCTGCATGATTAACTGTAACAAAGGGCAGAATTTATGTTTTCTCTCCCTGCTCTGCAAAAAAAGTGCTACAATACATAATGTGTACCCAAAATGGTACCAATAAAAACTACAGCTCACTACGCAAAAAACAAGCCCTCACACGGTCACGGGGGCAAAAAAATAAATAAAAGATCTATGGCCGCATCTTTATGGCCAAATAATCGGCATCACTAAAGGGGCGCAGCCTTATAAAATCAAAAATGGCCCCTGTTTTCACTCCTCCACAGTCAGGGCGCAGCGCTCCCTATTTTCACTCCTCCACAGTCGGGGCGCTCCCTATTTTCGCTCCTCCACAGTCGGGGTGCTCCCTATTTTCACTCCTCCACAGTCGGGGTGCTCCCTATTTTCACTCCTCCACAGTCGGAGCGCGGCGCTCCCTATTTTCACTCCTCCACAGTCAGGGCGCAGCGCTCCCTATTTTCACTCCTCCACAGTCGGGGCGCGGCGCTCCCTATTTTCACTCCTCCACAGTCGGGGCGCGGCGCTCCCTATTTTCACTCCTCCAGTCGGGGCGCGGCGCTCCCTATTTTCACTCCTCCACAGTCGGGGCGCGGCGCTCCCTATTTTCACTCCTCCACAGTCGGGGCGCGGCGCTCCCTATTTTCACTCCTCCACAGTCGGGGCGCGGCGCTCCCTATTTTCACTCCTCCACAGTCGGGGCGCGGCGCTCCCTATTTTCACTCCTCCACAGTCGGGGCGCGGCGCTCCCTATTTTCACTCCTCCACAGTCGGGGCGCGGCGCTCCCTATTTTCACTCCTCCACAGTCGGGGCGCGGCGCTCCCTATTTTCACTCCTCCACAGTCGGGGCGCGGCGCTCCCTATTTTCACTCCTCCACAGTCGGGGCGCGGCGCTCCCTATTTTCACTCCTCCACAGTCGGGGCGCGGCGCTCCCTATTTTCACTCCTCCACAGTCGGGGCGCGGCGCTCCCTATTTTCACTCCTCCACAGTCGGGGCGCGGCGCTCCCTATTTTCACTCCTCCACAGTCGGGGCGCGGCGCTCCCTATTTTCACTCCTCCAGTCGGGGCGCGGCGCTCCCTATTTTCACTCCTCCACAGTCGGGGCGCGGCGCTCCCTATTTTCACTCCTCCACAGTCGGGGCGCGGCGCTCCCTATTTTCACTCCTCCACAGTCGGGGCGCGGCGCTCCCTATTTTCACTCCTCCACAGTCGGGGCGCGGCGCTCCCTATTTTCACTCCTCCACAGTCGGGGCGCGGCGCTCCCTATTTTCACTCCTCCACAGTCGGGGCGCGGCGCTCCCTATTTTCACTCCTCCACAGTCGGGGCGCGGCGCTCCCTATTTTCACTCCTCCACAGTCGGGGCGCGGCGCTCCCTATTTTCACTCCTCCACAGTCGGGGCGCGGCGCTCCCTATTTTCACTCCTCCACAGTCGGGGCGCAGCGCTCCCTATTTTCACTCCTCCACAGTCGGGGCGCAGCGCTCCCTATTTTCACTCCTCCACAGTCGGGGCGCTCCCTATTTTCACTCCTCCACAGTCGGGGAGCAGCGCTCCCTATGTTCACTCCTCCACAGTCGGGGAGCAGCGCTCCCTATGTTCACTCCTCCACAGTCGGGGAGCAGCGCTCCCTATGTTCACTCCTCCACAGTCGGGGAGCAGCGCTCCCTATGTTCACTCCTCCACAGTCGGGACGCGGCGCTCCCTATTTTCACTCTTCCACAGTCGGGGAGCGGCGCTCCCTATTTTCACTCCTCCACAGTCGGGGCGCTCAGTATTTTCACTCCTCCACAGTCGGGGCGCTCAGTATTTTCACTCCTCCACAGTCGGGGCGCTCAGTATTTTCACTCCTCCACAGTCGGGGCACTCCCTATTTTCACTCCTCCACAGTCGGGGCACTCCCTATTTTCACTCCTCCACAGTCGGAGCGCTCCCTATTTTCACTCCTCCACAGTCGGAGCGCTCCCTATTTTCACTCCTCCACAGTCAGGGTGCTCCCTATTTTCACTCCTCCACAGTCGGGGCACGGTGCTCCCTATTTTCACTCCTGCACAGTCGGGGCACAGCGCTCCCTTTTTTTCGCTCCTCCACAATCGGGGCACAGCGCTCCCCATTTTCACTCTTCCATAGTCGGGGCGCTCCCTATTTTCACTCCTCCACAGTCGGGGCACGGCGCTCCCTATTTTCACTCCTCCACAGTCGGGGCACGGCGCTCCCTATTTTCACTCCTCCACAGTCGGAGCACGGCGCTCCCTATTTTCACTCTTCCACAGTCGGGGCGCAGCGCACCCTATTTTCACTCTTCCACAGTCGGGGCGCGGCGCTCCCTATTTTCACTTCTCCAGTTGGGGCGCGGCGCTCCGTATTTTCACTTCTCCACAGTCGGGGCGCAGCGCTCCCTATTTTCACTTCTCCACAGTCGGGGCGCAGCGCACCCTATTTTCGCTCCTCCACAATCAGGGCACGGCGCTCCCTATTTTCACTCTTCTCCAGTCGGGGCGCGGCGCTCCCTATTTTCACTCCTCCACAGTCGGGGCGCGGCGCTCCCTATTTTCACTCCTCCACAGTCAGGGCGCAGCGCTCCCTATTTTCACTTCTCCACAGTCGGGGCGCAGCGCTCCCTATTTTCACTTCTCCACAGTCGGGGCGCAGCGCTCCCTATTTTCACTTCTCCACAGTCGGGGCGCAGCGCTCCCTATTTTCACTTCTCCACAATCGGGGCACGGCGCTCCCTATTTTCACTCTTCTCCAGTCGGGGCGCAGCGCTCCCTATTTTCACTCCTCCACAGTCGGGGCGTGGCGCTCCCTATTTTCGCTTCTCCACAGTCGGGGCGCAGCGCTCCCTATTTTCGCTCCTCGACAATCGGGGCGCTCCCTATTTTCACTTCTCCACAGTCGGGGCACAGCGCACCCTATTTTCGCTCCTCCACAATCGGGGCACGGCGCTCCCTATTTTCACTCTTCCACAGTCGGGGTGCAGCGCTCCCTATCTTCACTTCTCCACAGTCGGGGCGCAGCGAACCCTATTTTCGCTCCTCCACAGTCGGGGCACGGCGCTCCCTATTTTCACTCTTCCACAGTCGGGGCGCAGCGCTCCCTATTTTCACTCTTCCACAGTCGGGGCGCAGCGCTCCCTATTTTCGCTCCTCCGCAGTTGGGGCGCTGCACTGCAGCCGCCGGTAACACTTCACTGCTCCGGGAACAATGTGTCTTGTCTCAGCACATCCCCTCAGTGCTCGGCCGTAGCCTTGTACACTCCGCCTCCGCTCAGCTGCGATAGCAACGGGTGATGCAACTGCAACGCGCGCTTATGGTGTCGGCTGCCCGTCTCACTGACGGCTTTCCCGCCCACGCACTAGATTCGTGGAATGTGTGCACGTGACCCTTTTCACGTGACGGTCAGGAAATGACGGCGCGTGCTGGGGACGCGGTGACGTCAGACGACGTGTTTATCGGACGTGAATGCAGATGAGTTGGTTGCCGGAAGTAGTGTCCGGATTGCGGTACCGGTGCTGGCGCTTACAGCGAGGTCAGTGGCGTCTGGGGGTGGAGGGCCGTTGTATTTAGGCCCCCTGCTGGCAGACCCTTGTATATGCAGCCGTGCTATAATTGCCCACCTGTATCTATAGGTGCTCCATAGTTGTTCTTCACCTACATTGTTGTCCCCTCCTCCCCGGGGGTATCTCACCTCCCACCCATTTACCGGTCCCTTTCATCATCTCCCTCCATTCTTCCCTGTCATGTACCTGAATATCTGTATAAGGTCTGAGCTGCTGCGCATGAAGGGAACCTGTTGACGACCAGACTAAGTCATGGCGTCGTTAGGGAGGTGGCGGGGGTATTTTTTTATTCCCCCACCCAACCCCTATCCGGCAATGGTGCCGAAATCTGAAGTCCCACGCACTCCCATAGACTTCTACAGGAGTCAGAGTCGTGTCGCTGACTTTAGGGGGAGAGCGCTGGATCGGGGTAGGATAAAAAAGATCCATCACCCGGCCCCATCATCTCCCCAAACAGCGCCATAACTTAGTTCACGGTGTTGTGGGATGGGACAGGTCTCCTTTAAGGGCTCGTTCACATCAGCGCTCGGGGGGTCCGTTTTCATACTCTGTTCGGAGAGCACTGCCTGGTTGAACGATCCAGAACAGACCCCTACAATTACTATAATGGGGTCCGTTCAATTTTTAGCCAGGATTATTCTAGCAGGAATCGGCAATGGAGGTTCTGAACGGAATGTCCGCGGCTGATGTGAACGAGCCCTTATTCTTTCCTCGTGCAGGCGGTAGCGCTGTGAGATTATTTCTCAGGACGACGCATCGCTGACGCTCAAACATCACAGGAGCAAATATGCAATTTTGCCGCAATTTTCTTGAGGCGATATTGCGCTTGCCAGTGTGAAGGAGCCCTAAGGCTGGGCTCACATAGTGGAATTTACTAATTTATTACGCATGCATAATACACGGTCAGTGAAAGTACATTGATGTATTCATACATTCTATATAATACTTGCATAAAAAAGAATGCAGCATGTTCTATTTTACCATGTATTACACGCGATAGAGCCCTATTGGTTTCTATGGGCGCGTAATAAATACTGTATATATGCAATTATATTATGTGTTGTGTTTACACACCGTGTTGCTATGCAACGGAGCGGGAGATTTAAAAAAAAACAAAAAACAAGTTAGACGACGCATTACAAAGTGCGTGAGATACACTATCAGGCGCAGTGAAAAAGTGCTACCATAATCAGCGTTACGCTGGCTCACACAGCAGGCATAACGCCACATTGTAACACTGGATTCACACAGGCGAGTGCTATGAAGGGCAGTGATTGTTTTACATGCTATGTCACTTTTGTTTGTCTGCGTGTGCGATGCGTTCTTCTAAAAAAAAAAATATCCACGATT
This sequence comes from Eleutherodactylus coqui, assembly GCF_035609145.1. Classification (NCBI taxonomy): domain Eukaryota; kingdom Metazoa; phylum Chordata; class Amphibia; order Anura; family Eleutherodactylidae; genus Eleutherodactylus; species Eleutherodactylus coqui. The sequence goes on from NC_089839.1 coordinate 231,551,845, forward strand.
TACATCAGTTTTTCACGCATGCTAAAAAAAAAATCACTTGTGGTTTTTGTAGTGATGTGCTTGAAAAACACATTGCACATGCATGTTATGTGTTTGCGTCACTCTCCCATTGAGAATAATGGGCAGTTGTGTTTTTTTTTTTTTTCACAAGAATCGCCTAAAACTAGGACCTGCAGCAATTTTTTTTTTTTTTTTTAACATTGACAATCGGTCCAAAGAAAAGTCGCTGGTGTGAATAAATCCATTCTGAGTTCTGTTCCCGTGCCTGCGAGTGCAATGCATTTCTTTCACGCTCCCATAGAAAAAAAAGGGTAATTGTTGAACAAGAATTGCCCAACAATAGGTCATGCCGCGTTTCACCAAACTTAGACTATTGGTCCAAGTGAAAAATCACTTGTGAATTAAAGGGGTTGTCCCGCGAAAGCAAGTGGGGTTCAGCACTTCTGTATGGCCATATTAATGCACTTTGTAATGTACATCGTGCATTAATTATGAGCCATACAGAAGTTATTCACTTACCTGTTCCGTTGCTAGCGTCCCCGTCGCCATGGAGCCGTCTAATTTCAGCGTCTAATCGCCCGTCCAGGAAAATAGTCTGTATAAATACACTGGGGAGGTCCTGTGCAAAATGTCCCGTCTGAGAACCACTGTGTATGAGCGCCTTCCATCCTGGCGGCCATGAACATTCGTCTACATGGCCGCCGTGTAATAGTACACTCAATGCAAAAAAAAATCAAGAACCTAGAAGGAGTTGTCGTTTTGCTGCAAAACTCGGCATGCATTTACATCGTGGGCAGATATACAAATAATTAGAGTTGGGGGTGATTAGATGAACGGTCTTGCCACCTGAGGGTCTAAGGCCCCCTGCACACAGGCAGAAATTCCGCGGCGGGATTTCCCACAGAATTTCCGCCCGTTGAAGCTGCCATAGGATTGCGTTAGAAAACACAATCCTATGCTGACGGCCACGATTTGTCCGCGCGGAAAACAAATCACGGCATGCTCTATTTCTGTGAGCCCCGAACAGAAATGTCACTCCCCGGCCACTGGCTCCGCTCTGCGCATCGCCGGCTGTGCGGCAGCCGGCACATCACAGAGCCGGAGCTGCGGGAGCAGGTGAGTGCCGCGCTGCTCCCTGCAAGAGCTCTGGTCGGGTCCTGCTGCGAGAATTCTCGTAGCAGGATCCGACCCGGCCGTCTGCAGGTGGCCTAAAAGTGGTTCCACTCTTGGCCAATAAAGAAAGCTCTCGGAGGCTCCTCGTGTGTAGTGGACCTCCTTGTTTTGCTGTCGGAACCACACTGATCCAGGCGTGTGACTGAAAGACATGTTGACTCGTAGCGCTCATTATGTGTATTGACTTTGACACTCGCCCACCATTGCCTCCATTTACTGTGATGTCATGAACAAAGAGACTGGACTGCTATGGAGAGGAACTGGGTTGTCTTCAGGGACGAATTCGGGTTTATTTTGTGCACTGATGACTGCTGTGTTTGTGTCTGGAGAGCTAGGGATGAGCGCCCAATCCTGACTTTGCTGTGGAGCAACACACTGCCCTCCCCTTGCTGGTGTGATAGTCTGGGGGGGATCATCACATATGATAGTCAGTCACCCCTACTAGTTGTACGAGGGATAATGACGGTTCAGTGACATATTCAGGACATCTTGCAGCCACGTGTTTTCCTCTCATGGCAGGGCTTCAAGAGGCATTTTCCAGCAGGATAATGCTCGGCCGCACACACGAGTGTCACAGGTGTACCTCCACAACATTTCTGTGGGCTGCCAGGTCACCAGATTTATCACCAATAGAACATGTATGGAACCATCTGTTACGCCAACTATGATGCTTGCACGATCTAGAAGCTGTTATGTGGACTGATATGCCACAAGACACTATATGGAACCTGTATGCCTCCATGTGTCCCCATATCACATCTTGTATCCAAGCTAGAGGCGGTACAACAGGGTACTAGAGCCTCCATGCCCGCCCGCATCACATCTTGTATCCAAGCTAGAGGTGGTACAACAGGGTATTAGAGCCTCAATGCCCCCCCGTATCACATCTTGCATCCAAGATAGAGGCGGTACAACTGGGTATTAGAGCCTCGCTTCAAGTGTTTAGTTTTCTGTAATAAATTATCCTTTTTCTCTGATATTGTAATCACTTACCGTATATACTCGAGTATTAGCCGACCCGAGTATAAGCCGAGACAATAAGTTTCACCACAAAAAACTGGGAAAACTTATTGACTCGAGTATAAGCCGAGCTATACTTCAGTATATACTAGGTAAAAAAAACCCTCCATACTCACCTCCCAGCCGGCGTCTGTGTCTACGCGACAAGCTGCTTGAATTCTCCCCGCTGTCATCCTCCGCCGTCCTCTCTGCTTGGCTCTGTCAGTGCTGTGTAAGTTAGCGCTGTGATTGGATTGAGCGCTAGCCAATCACAGCTGATGCTCCATCCAATCACAGCGCTTACTTACACAGCACTGACGGCAGGGGATTTGAAAGCTGAGCAGGGAGATGACAGTGGGGAGAATTCTAAAGCAGCTTGATTGGCTGTGAATGATCGAGTGCCGGCTGTGATTGGCTGGCGCTCAATCCAATCACAGCTCTTACTTACACAGCGCTGACGGCGGGGGATGACGGAGCCGAGCAAGGAGGACGGCGGGGGATGACAGCAGAGAGAATTCAAGCAACCTGCCGCACCGCTGCCGGAGACACAGACGCCAGCTGGGAGGTGAGTATGAAAGGTTTTTTTTTTTTTTAAGCCTTCCCTGACTCGAATATAAGCCGAGGGGGGCTTTTTCAGCACAAGAAAATGTCCTGAAAAACTAGGCTTATATTCGAGTATATACAGTATATCAAAGTTACAACTTCTAGGGGCTTAGTTTGGGGTTTTTGTTTTACAAGGAGTGTGCATATAAATCTCTGGCTGGCAGCATTTCACCCTTGCAAAATCCTGTGTTTGTCTTCAGTGTTGGAATTGGACTACGTATTGAAAGGGGTCGTCTCTAGTGAAATACTAAATCCATAGCATGTCATTTTATACTGCCACTTTTGCCTTTAAAAAAAAAAAAGGGAATGAAGTTTGTGACAAATGGGCATCAAAATCCAAATGTAACATGCAGACCTTGACACCAACGTTCATAAGTTTAAAGCTATGAGAGGACAGCAGGGTAATGCCCTGGGGAATAAGTATAAGAGTCAAAGCCCTGGATTTAGCGCCGCAGCTTGTATGAGTCCCATACAGACTCATACGGTAGGAACTAACATACTATTTAAAGGAGTTATCCAGGCAGCACTCGCTGGGATACATTGGGGTCCGAGCAGAAGAGCTGCTTCGACCCGTGTGTAGTGGCCAGCGCTCATAATTGCAAACTCACCTCTAATTGAAATCAATGGGAGCTGCTCTTGTAATTGCAGACTGGAGTACCATTGATTTAATTGAGAGCTGCGCTTGCAATTATGAGCGCCGGCCACTACAGGGGTCGGAGCAGTTTTTCCGCTCTGACCCTGTTATATACCAGCGGGTGCTTCCTGGATAACCCCTTTAAGTCTTGTCTGCGGCAGGGCCATAAAGGCTATTTAAAAGTATAGTATACTGCAATACAAAGTATTTCAGGATATTGTACAATCGATCAAACAATTGCAAGTTCAAGTCTCCTAGTGGGACAAAAGAAAATTAGTTTAAGTATCTAAAGAAAATATTAAAATCCCCCACACCCCCACTTAGAAATTTCAAAAAGTTTTTCAATGCATTATACAGTACATTTAAAAACACAACTCGGCCCACAACAAACAATATACAGCTATGTTGATGAAAAAGTAAATGATTGCTTTTGAAAAGTGGGTATAAAAAGGCAAAAAATAAACTGTAAAATCTGTGGTCTTGAAATGGTAAAGTTGTTGTAGTGCCTCTACATCTAAGGTGGTGTTTGTTCTGTATGCAGGTCAACAGCAGCACAACCTGCCAAGATGCCAAGCCCCCGAATCAGCAGAGCAGCTACGTCTGGAAATCCTAATAATGCCAATGGAAGGTTTGAGTTTATGTCCCTATTGACTAACAAAACCAGTCTTTCAGAGCAAGCGCCAGCAAGGCTTCGAACATCAGACAGTCCGGTTCACCGCAAGGACTCTTCTTCATCTCAGCAGCAGCTTCCAGAAGAAGACTGTATGAAACTAAACCCATCTTTTCTTGGAATTGCACTAAGGTCGTTATTGGCTGTAGATTTATGGTTGTCCAAAACGATGGGAGTTTGTGCAAGAGAGGGATCTTCCTGGGGCAGCGCTCGACCTATGATGAAGTTGGTGGAGATTTCTGGCCATGGTATTCCTTGGATTGCTGGTACAATGTATTGCCTGTACAAAAGTGACAGCTCAGCTGGCCGGGAGGTCATTCTTAATCTGCTCTTTGGTAAATGACGTTTAACACTTTGATTCAGTTTACTTATGAAATGCAGAATAGCAAAGATGATCCTGGATAGAAAGGAATAAAAGCATGAAGTGATTGTAGGACTGTAGCATTTATAGAATGCAATACAATTAATTAGACCAATTAAAGTGTCTGCCCCCTTGCAAAACATAATTACCATTGCTTTATATGATAGTGGCCCCTTGCATTACTACTGCTGCCCACATCGTCCATCCATGTCTTACCTCTGGTGGTCCAACGTGTGGTATGCGCTACTTACAGAGAATAAATCTTAAGGTTTTACGCATTCAAGAAATCCTGATACTTTTTTTTTCTACATATCATACTTTGTTTAGTTGGTAAATGTAGACTAAACTCCACTTCTAATTTATATAAATGGTATAGATGGTTAAATTAAATTAATGTAATAACTTATTGCTGTAATCAATGTTCGCATTCGTTCACACGTAGCAGAATTAGTGCAGATTTTCTGCTGCAGGAAAACGGCACCAAAATCGACGTCAAATTCCGCATTACAGCATTGGTGCAGATTTGCAGAAGACTTTACCCCTTTGGTTGAATGTGTGAAATTGACTGCGGACCCACATCAAAATCTGCACCAAAAGGTGTGGATTTTGACATGAAGTTTGGTGCGGACCCTCAACAAAATTTGCAGAACTGCGGGTTTGGGTGTGGATCCGCACTAAAATCTATTACGTATCAATGTACCCTTATGAATTACATTTTTCTGGATAAAGTATTAGAAATGAACCCTACACTAAAGAATCAACTATACTAGCGAAATAGTAATTTGGGGTTCATGTTGGTGTTTTACAGTACTTTCAGCTTTTCTCTCCTCCGATCTCTAACAGGAGAGCAGGGGGAGAGAGAGGCTTTTACAGCGCTCAAATGCCAAGAAACACTGTTGCTACAACAAACCTTCCCTGCAGGCGCTCTGAGCGGCTGTTGGTCGGATTGTGTCATTGGTACAAAAATCAGTCGGGTCCCAATGATGGCACTCGAACCACAGGCTGTTAGTTACATCTTGGGTCGGGTGTATCAGATGCTCAGGAAGACGCTGGCAGAATGCTGAACACAAATTTACGTTGCTGCTGAACAGATTTTGGCAAGCAGCAACATAAATTTACCATCGTTGGTTGTGAAGCGGTTAATGTCTTGTAATTACTTGAAACGATAATTTTATTTGTAATTTATAATTCTTTAAAGTCTACAACTTTTATTAACGAGCTAATTCTCTTTCTCCGCAGCACTACTGTTGGACATCCTTCTTGTGGCAGTCGTGAAAGGAATCGTGAAGCGTCGTAGACCTATCCATAACCGCATGGACATGTTTGCTACATTCTCTGTGGACAAGTATTCCTTTCCATCCGGTCATGCCACACGAGCTGCAATGGTTTCTCGTTTTATGCTTAATCACCTGGTACTAGCTGTGCCAGTCAGGATCCTTGTTATGCTTTGGGCCATTGTGGTTAGTTTGTCCAGAGTCATGTTGGGTAGACACAATGTGACCGATGTGCTGTTTGGCTTTTTCATGGGGCACATGCAGTATAGTTTGGTTGAATACCTTTGGCTGTCACCAAATACTTTACCTGCCCTGTTCAAAATATGAAGTCTTGACAGAAATGTGTCATTTTGGAGATCTCATCTTAGCCTTGTTATCATTTAAAATGGATATGATTAGATTGCCCACCACATCTCGAAGCTTTTTATACATGGACCTCCAACTATATCTTCGAGGGGTCAGCTACATGCAAAGAATGACACTAGCTGATATAAGAACAGATCCGTAGACAGCACTGGCTGTTAAAATCATTGCACTTCAGATCCAACATTCCCTCTTCGGCAGTGTTGGGCCTACAACTTTGAACATCACACAATTTATTGGAAAAGTGTTGGAAAAGGGGAAATCGTGGGGCTCCGATCTACCTTTACGTCAGATGTTATGTCTGGGAACATTTTATATTCTGTAATAAGCACTATGTTTGGAAATGTTTTTGGTTTTTTTCTACATACATACATTTTCACTCTGAATATTAATACTAGAAGCACATTGCTCTGTTCTTTAGTAGAATTTGAGGGTTTTTTTCGTATAAAGTGCACTGTTTCGTTTGTTCACTTAGTTCCCTTACTCGCAGACTTGGGCGAATTAAAAAAAAGGTTGCTGCTGTTACAAAAAAAAAATATATTTTTTTTGTTGTTTTTTTGGGGGGCATTATTTTCTGTTATGCACTGCAGTTTCCAAGAGACAATTTTGTTGTTTAGTTGAAAACCAATGGGGCCATTTTAATATGACACTGCTTCCTTCACACCAGCATAACTTGAACCTTGCCATGCATTTGTCAATCAGCCAGTTGGCCTTAATACCCATGTATGTGATATGCTATTCTTGTAGATGATTGATGTATAATTACTATTTTGGGCTGGTTTCTAATATGTACTTTAACTTTCACTAGATCTGACTTAAAGGTTTGGATTTAGTGACAGCAAAGTGGCCACAAAGAAAAGTTGTATTCCAGGCTGGACAAGCATACCGATTATCTTGAACCTTTTAATTTTGTACACCCCACACCCATACCAGCTTGATAAAGGACAACACTGTTCGAAACATTGCTGCTAATTGAATCGGTCACGTTGGAGCGCTAATAAATTCTGTCCCAATTCGCATCATATGAACTGTGTGCTGTCCTTTTCCCGTTGCACTGACGAGGGTGCAGCTCATAAGAAGTTAAAGCCCTTTTAGAATTGGAACGTATGTGCATAGATGATTATTGCTACATTGGGAATGATTGGTACAATTTCAGTACAACTGTATTTTGTTCCAATTGAGAAATTCTTAGCCCATTATTGATAAACGCCAACTAAAAGCTTGTATATTTTTTCAAACTTTTTTAAAACTAATTTCCATCTCTAAAGGAAACGGCTACAAAGTGAAACTCCATGCGAAAGTATAATTTTTTTAAGGTGGGATTCAAATTACTTTTATGGTTTATGTCCAGATATACATCAAGTGGTTACGGCTGAATCCCTTACATAAGGATTCACTTGGAACCCTTGGATGGAGTCATTCTCTTGTCCTGTGCTGGAAGGGATAATATGGCGCACCACGTTGTTTAGTTATCAAATGACATGTTATGAACCGAAAGTGCTGGCCACTAGGGACTTGCTTTCTTCTAATTTGCTGTTCACTGCCTGTTATCAATGTGAAATCTGTCTCTAGTAACAGGCACCGAGACGGATTAAGGGAGATGCGTGGGGGAGGTGTCTTTGCTTGCTGCTACCTGTAGAAATTTGTGGAGGAGGGAGGCTGAGAGACTTCCACATGTATTGCTGCAGCTAAAAGTGTTTATTGCCTCACAGCTACTGAAATCACATTTGCACTGCTCAGTACTGCATTATAATAACCTCCATGCTGCTGTTGCTTATGAGAGGGTGCTACAGAGAGATAGAAGGGCAGGATATCTTCTTCTCTTTGTGTGTGGCCTATTGGAGACCTGATAGCAGCAATCTCCACCCACCAGCATAGGGAAATTTGAGGACTGGAGAGAGATGCTAAGGGGAAAACTGGGGAAAAAGGTTATAAACAAGCCATATTAGGGCCAGAAATAGTGTTATTCCGTATGTACATACACTGCTGCTTATTCTAAAAAGTCACTTAAAAGTGTGGGTACTTTTTATTTAACTTTTGTGCTATGAAGACTGTAATATGAAACAAAAAGTTAGCTCTCATATGGTGTTTTTGTCTTCTCTAATTACACATGGTACAAGCTTTGTGCTTCCGGTGTTCATTGTCATATTGTGGTCTGTCGGAACTCCAAACAATATCTGTATAGAAGGACTTTGAGTCAATATCACGCTTCCGTTGTAGTGTAAAGGTACATTTACAAATTGCAATTATCTTGCACTGCTATTAACACTAGCCAACTTCTGAAATATTTATGACCATAGGATGGATGCTTGTACAATTAGAACTGTCATACATAATAGTTTGATTGCATATTTGCTAAAAGTAATGGCACGGTACAGTAGGACAAGTTAGATGACAACCATAGTTTTTTATGTATGCCGGATGTAGAGGGTTTTATATTGCTCTGATGCCTATATTTTGAGACGAGGTCTAACAGGAGTGAGGAACTGGAGAGTATAGCATTCTTTGGCTACTCCAGATTTTACCTGTATGTGAGTACTGCCCTCCATCCCACCACTGCCCACAGCAGCTCATATGCACCCTGTCCTATGAAGAAATGATCTCTGACAGCATTCAATTTGCAAAAAATTGAATAGACTTTATCCCTCCTTCAGAAATGCAATGTTTCGATCACGCTTAAAGGGGTTGTCTCGCGGCAGCAAGTGGGGTTATACACTTCTGTATGGCCATATTAGTGCACTTTGTAATGTACATCGTGCATTAAATATGAGCCATACAGAGGTTATTCACTTACCTGCTCCGTTGCTAGCGTCCCCGTCTCCATGGCTCCGTCTAATTCTGATGTCTTCTTGCTTTTTTAGACGCGCTTGCGCTGTGCGGTCTTCTCCCCTTCTGCTCGGTCCAGGCACGAGCAGCGTTCTGGCTCCGCCCCTTCTACGCATCATCACGTAGCTCCGCCCCGTCACGTGTGCCGATTCCAGCCAATCAGGAGGCTGGAATCGGCAATGGACCGCACAGAGCCCACGGTGCACCATGGGAAAGGATCCGCGGTGCATCGTGGGTGAAGATCCCAGCAGCCATCTTGGTGAAGGAAGAAGAAGGAAGAAGGAAGACGTCGCAGAGCGGGGATTCGGGTAAGTAATGTGTATTTTTTATTTTAACACATCCCTTGTGGTTGTCCTGCGCCGAACGGGGGGCGTATAGAAAAAAAAAAAAACTCAGCTTCGGCGCGAGACAACCCCTTTAACAAAAACCAACAGAATCAAAACTTTGAATTTCCGAGGGAGGAATAAAGTTTATTTTTTGCGCATGCTGTCACAGAGTTTCTTCATTGGACGCGCGGCCCCGTGGACTCCACACATCGTTGACTCTGCACTTTTTTTTCATGCCATAGTTTGAACAGTTCCATTAGCTGTTTTGTATTTTCTGTCGATGCACGCTGTACAGTGGCATTATTGTTGGTGCCCCACCCCTCGCTGTCTCTTTTGTCAGTCAGATGATGTGTTATTTGAATTACGCATATAGTGTCAAATATTTTCTTTATTTTCTACACTTTGAACTTGGTTGTGTTACATTCCAGAAAACTAGTTGCGTCCAAAAAGGTGTATTTTTAGTTCTGCATATCCTTTTTAATGGGAGCATTTGTCATATAACCGCATGGAAAGTAATTTAAACTTTTTCACTGTGTAAAGGATTAAAAAATGTAACTTGGCAAACATCCTCCATGTGACCAATGTAAAAATAATGTATTGATACTCTTCTGTCGCTGGTATCCTGGTAAGGTCGGTTCGTTATCGTAAAACTTATATCACAATTAGGTTTTTCATTAATTTATTTGGTTCATCTACGAGATGTTGTTTCTCATATCTACCCGTCTCTTCATCCAAGAATCCATAGATAGAACCGTTGTTAACCATCTGGTAGTTATTAGTTATGTTCTACATGGCATTAAGTCATGAACTTTGCTTTTTGTTTGCTGGGAGAACTATTGGAATTCCTACAGTATTTTCTCTGTTTTTCGTAATGCTTCAAGGGAATAGATCACCATTTTTTCAAATTAAAGCCGGATAGAGAAACATTTTATCATTTCTTTTCATTGTAGAATGTTAATTCTGTTTATACATAGGGGCAGCCATCTTTCCTTAGCTACATTTTAGAGAGAGGCTTTACAGCAGCCTCATACACACGTGCAATGCTCCAAGTTGGGGTCCAGAGACCCGCGGTCAGGCTGAGACATGAAACGGAGGGTACAGAAGACTGGGTCGTCAGGTCCCTATTTACTTATAGGTAATAACTTTCAGTGTAATCCTGCCTGTGATGTCAGTGAGATGACTGCTGAAAAGCTTCCTCTACAGATCAGGAAGGATCAGCCTATTCGGCTATGTGGTCAGTGTGAAAAATGTAGGATTTTAGGATTATTATTATTTTATTTTAATTTTTTTCAAATCTAGATTGTGACTGAAAGTTTTTTTAAAATATCACTAAAAATTCTTGAAAAATGTTAATACTTTAAAAGCCTGATTTATATAACCGGTCATGATGTGATGATACATTCCCTCGAAGTTGTGTCATTTATTAAAGCACAGTCCAAGGACATATATGTGCACCAATGATGCTGTTTCAAGTAATGTGCATGTATGTGCCTTTTACTGCAACATCCCATTAGTGAAGAATATTGGGATGTTGGTTGGACAGGTGTTTGTTTTTGACTTTCAGGAAGTTGGATGCAGTGTTGTAGCCCCTTTCACATATTGGTACCTTTATCCATATTAAATACAATGTCCATTTGCACTGCGTGTTTAGATCAGCATGTGACTTTTAATCCTGGTCTTTATAGATGTTACCAAAGTGTTCAGTGTCTAGAGCATTTATTAATGTTAGACAATGGTCTCACAACTGAAGATTGGGGTACACCACTTATAACCTATAACAGTGGACCATTCGATATATGCATACGGTGTTTGTTTTTCTTTGTTTTTTTTTTTCCTTTTTAAGCGTTCTTTGAATTGCTGTTATGGACTAGATGTATTATAGGTCCTGGTGCTGTGATTATACCTTTTTAGTTTAAAAAATTCTAACAAAGAAATGCATTCCCCTAAAAGATGCCATATTGGAACTGTTAAAGTTATTTTGACCAGTTAGATCACAGAATTCCCAAGATCAGGGCTTTCAGTGGTTCCTACTGCCTTGTAGTTAACTCCAAACTAATGAGACAAGCCACCTAGTTTTTTTTAATCCTTCATAAACCCATTCCGAAAGGTTCAGAACTTGAAATCCAACAAGCTGGATCCTTATTTGCCTCGACATCCATTTCCGGGTGGATTTTATACATTAGATAACATTAGATAGTTGGCTGGGGTGATCAACTTTCAACCAACGTTTGTAGACGCCTTCATGCTGTCCGTGTCAAGCTTTTTTTTTCTCCCTACCCTCTTCAAGCTAAGTCAGGCAAACCAAATATGTGAAACGGCTCACACCTTCTGCTTTCTAAAATAAAAAGTATCCAAAATAGCGCTTCACGGGATGAAGTATATTTTTCTGCACCTTAAAGGTGTAGTTTTATTGCAACACGTTTCAACCCAATAGAGGGTCTTTTTCAAGCTTGAAAAAGACCCTCTATTGGGTCGAAATGCGTTGCAATAAAACTACACCTTTAAGGTGCAGAAAAATATACTTCATCCCGTGAAGCGCTATTTTGGATACTTTTTATCTTTGATTTCTGTTCATACTGGGCTCCCTGTTCCTGGGGACCCCAGATATCCAAGCAGCTCTCCAGACAGGATTGGGAAGGAAGTTCGTCTAATCTATTTACCTATAGGCTGTCCCGGATTTGGAGGTACTAGTGAGTTAACCCTTCACAGGGCTGCTCACTTAGTGCCGGGTAAGTCATTTTTCCTTATTCATTGACAAAATCATTAGCACTGCAGGAGCGCTTTCACTAATCCCGACACCATTGTTACCTTCTGCTTTCTGTCATACATATGCTGGACTAAGTATATTGCACATTTTCAGCTTCAAGGTGGGTGCACCCCTGATGGATTTCTTGTCTGTATCATTGGGAGACACATGATGACCTTGGGTATAGCTGCTGTTACTACGGGACAGACCTAACACTGAGCAAGGAAATAATAGCTCCTCTTACCAGCTATCACTTCTGAAGACACCGAGCTAAGCAAGTTTTAACTTAAAGGGAACCTGTCATGTCTTTACTGGCTCCTCCTCATCAGGAGGCCAGAATATACCAAAATGGGGCCTCATTAAAAAAGAAAAAACTTAGTCTTGACTTGTGATCATCATCTTTATCTCTGTGACCACAGCTCAGCAAAAGGCTTGGATCTAGTATATCATTTTGTATCTTCCCCTACCTCCTACATGTTGTCTAGTGCTAGTATGCACCCTTGTAGGTCAATCAGCACCATGTTCTTGCCGATTCACTATCGCTCCTCCATTTGTCCAGAAGAATTTCACGGCACTCTAACCACTGCCATTTCTTCTCTTATTTTTAGGAGTGGATCCCTCATCTCCCTTGCTTCCTTGGTCTCCCATGCTCTGCCCTAAACTAATGGTTTCTGCCAGTCATATTCCTACTGCTGCCGCACTCTTCCAGCTGGCTCCACTAGTCTTGCCACAGCTCCAGTCTTTGCTAGTCTGCATGCATGTTTGGGGATGGGACTGCTGCCCCCTTCCTTTTGACTCAAGATTTTGCTATCCTACATGTTCAAGGGGGGAAATTTGCTTGCCTCTCCACCGCCATCTGACAGCCAACACAGGGGTCCAGGGCTCTCTTTAACCATGAAGAGGGGCTTCTTTTCTCCGGCAGCTCCACTGTAGACACCAGCATCTTACTGCTTCTAAGGATCTTCTTCTTTCCAAGATCAGTGTGACTGTAAAATGGAAACTTTTCCCAAAACTTCCTTCAAGACAATAAACTAAGAAAATCCCGAACAACATTACCTTAAAGAATTCCTTTTTTTTTTTTTAAATCCCATTTGCAAAGATTGATTTCGCATTTGTGGTCTACAATCTGTGACTTTCCAGCTAAACTCCATACATAGTGAGCAGATCCTGGTCTGTTTAGTTTCTTCACCTTATACTGATGCATAGTAATGATATGAGGCACCTTTAATCTAATTGGTAGTAGTGTGTTCAGATCAGATCATTGTAGGGAAAGCAACATTACATGTTACCTCTGTCTGTTCATGTGACTGGATGCATTTCATGTCAATAATGGTTTTCATGTACGTATAGTTGTAGAAGGGACTGGCCGAGCCAGAGTTTTGATTTACGGTCTTTTCTCACAGGTTGAAAGTGATGGCATGCCGTATTGGCAATTAACCACTGCAGCCAATTCTTGGCCTCAGCAGTCATGTGTCGATATAGGGCTTCCAGCCTGTAGGCCATGATCCGTGGGGGAGAAATGGAACTTCATAAGAAAGTAATGTTTATTTTCTTAAGACCTTTTTTGCTGTTTATTTCCAACTCTGTCGACACGTTTAACTCCAGACATTTTTGTTTAAAGTTCTTTCCTTAAGTTCCCATATAGTCACACTATCTTTCTATAGTTATGAGAATCATTGGCATACACACATATGCAATATCCAATGGATTTGTCTTGCAATAAGCACTTTAAAACATTGAGCTGAACATTGTATATAATTGTCAGTGTATTTGAAACCCTCACAGAAGATGGGATCATATCTATTTGGAAATCACAAAAGACCCTTCGTGCCGATACAAAGGTACAAGGACAGGTGAAACCTCCCCCATACAGCATTTTGCCTTATCTGCATGCTGCTGGCAATTGACGTTTGTGCGCGCCCTTGTACTTTATCAGTACGTACGGCCTTTTGTTATTTCATTTCCCACATTCGTGCATTTGCTTGGCTCTTGAACTGTATGTGCTGTTTATGTACATTTGCTTACTGTTCAAATGAAAACAATTCAGGGGTTAATAAATGCATATGTTGTTCTCATTATTATGTATCCTGAACACTGAAAAACTGTGAGGCTGTTGTATGTGCATTACTATTATATATCAATACTTGAATATGTTCTTCTCCTGTATGTGAAGCCAGAAATCCAACTTGTACTTCTCTGTAATTACCGACCCGCGACAAATGTATAAATTAATCATGTTTTTATTTTTGGATGTGAATTTGAGAATTATTTGGACATGCCTTTTATATATATTTTCCTTATCTCTGTTTTTTTTACTGTTCCTTTAGTTGTGATTTTATTTCTAATAAAGGTATGATTGGTGGATAGTATGTCATCTTATGTACGTATTTTAGTAACTTTAGGGTAGTTCACACATAGTGGAAATGCTGATGAATATCCCACATCAAATTCTTCATCATTTCTGCATCAAAATCCGCAAAAGGTGCAATTTTGATCAGGTATTGGCAGTTGATTTTAGTGGCCACAGTGCACCTCGGCAGCCTCTAGTGAGCGCCCAGCCGCTGGTCAGGTGATGGCACTCTCAAATCACCTGATCAGCAGTTCCGCGCTCACGAAAGGCTGCTGGGTGACGTGTGACGGGGCGTGATGTAACTGTTAAAATCAGGTGCCGATAGTACTATGTAGAGAATACAGGAAGCAGCACTGCCATTTCCTGCACTGGACATGGCATGTCAGAGCTGCAGGGTCTTAGCAGCCCCCTGACTAGCTAAAACAGTGACTACTGTCACATTAGGGAGATGTTTTTTCCTGTTTGTGGAGATCCTATGTCACAGTGGAAAAGTGTGAAATTAAAAAAATGGTCTGAATGTTTTCCAGAGTTCTTACGGGATGTCATGGGAGCCATAGATGCTTTTAAAATATAATATGAATAGTTGCCGTATCCCACCCGTAATCGGAGATCATACAAAACGTCCGAAACAAAATGGCAAACCCATTCCTGTGCTTTATTTTAACATAAATACAATTTTAAAAATAACAATAGTTAAACTTTTTTTCATTTTCTACACATTACCCCTAGTAAAATAAAAAAGGAAAAGAAATTCAGAGAAAAAAGGGTATTAAAAAATAGCCCTATACATGATGGAAAAAAACAAACGCAGCAGAAATAATGTTGGTAGGCCAGGAAGAATAAATTAAGGCCATAAAACCCACTACATGGGTAAAAATCGCAAAAAAGTAACTGGTCCTTCAGAATCAAAGCACTCTGGTCTCTAAGGGGTTATTGAACTCTAGGTTATTGTGGTCGATACACTGTTTACCTCTATCCAGATGGGATCATTATTAGGCCTGACCCTGCCTTCTTGCACAAAGTGGCTACTAGTTTTCATTGTTAGATTATTCTTCCGTCTGTTTGCTCAAATCCCTAAAATCAAAAGGAGCATTCCGTTCAGAGGACAGTTGAATGGAAGAAATGGAGTTCTTTTTTCATAACTTTTCAGAGTCAGAATAGGGGGAAACAAGTTAAAAAGAGTACCCTGGCTAGATGGATTAAGTTGGCCATCCTCTTAGCCTGGTCAGTGGTCCGTCACCTACTGTAGGCTTTAAAGCCAATTCGACCAGGGTTATAGCTACCTCTTCATTTATCAGATATGCAGGGCTGCTACTTGGACTTTCTATATTCACCATCGCCAGTATAAAGGAGGCCTAACAGGAGTTCCTATTTTATTCTTTCACCTGGTGCAGTCGTGGGTGATGGTAAAAATGATAATTGCTCTCACTGGTAATTTGATTTTCAAGGACCCACAGCAGCACCTTTTTGCAGAAATTTTTTTTTCCACGTTATTCGGGAAGGAACTTTTTCCCCCAAGGGGGCTAACTGGCCACGTCTCATTGGGGTTTTCTTTTGCCTTCCTCTGAATCAACAAGGGGGGGGGGGGGGGGGAACAGGCAGAACTAGATGGCCATTTGTCTCCCTTCAGCCTAACATACTGTTACTATGTAATATAGTCTTTAAAGGTTTCATGATAAAATGATTTGGTTTGTAACAAAACAAGGCCCCCTTCCTCAATACTAAACTCTGTACATTTTAGAAGACTAGCAGATATGCCTTTCTCCAACATACTTGAAGACATTTTTAAGATATGGAGCGCTAAAGAAAATTTTGATCATAATTTACTGTAAATCTAAACTGTAACTCCTTTAGAAAAGAAAGCTTTGTACGGTGTTAGCCAGTGATGCAAAATGTGATTGTTCCCAGCAAGAGAAACCAAGTCATCTTGTAGATATGATACCTTTTAATGGCTAACAAAAATACAAGATATTGCGAGCTTTTGAACCTCTCAGGGTTCTTCCTCAGGCATAATGAAATGGATCCGAAGAGGCATGAAAAAAAAAAAGAAAAAAAGAAAGAAAAAAAAAAATATATATATATATACACACACACACACACACATTGTAACAAGTTCTTTCAGGGGTGGGGCAGCAAAGATACTCTGGACTGCAAACGGGCAAAAACTTCAGTTTTTATTGTGCTCCAGGCAACAAAATGCAACACTGCACCACGCAGGGTGCTCAGGTAAATTCCTCTTCAGGCTGTTAGACTGTATGTCTCTCCTCAGGCTGTCAGGCCCTGACCTCCAGGAGCTGCAGTCTTTTATGCTCCATTAACGGAACCAGTGCCTGCAGCTGAGCTTCCTGAGAGCTAGGGTGAAGTTGTGGACTGGACCACCACCCTGCCCAGACTAAAAGCCTGGGAGGGAGATGCACTCCATCCACAACTTCACCCTTTAACTGCCTACAACATATACATACTTATGCTGAGCCACAGACATGGATGTGATTAATTTGCACTTAAAAGAATACCACAACAGGATGAGCAGAGAAATATAGTTAAATACTATTTAAGTGGTGCACTACAATTGTGGTGACTGGTAGAACACACCTAATGCATGATAGAGTAGAGGGATACATCTTAATCAGACCAACTAAACATTTGCATGTATAAAATCAAAATAGGCGTGAATTGGAACAAAACCCCCTCTTACCTCTTCAGGCCACTGTGGTGTCATCAGGTCCTGGGTCTATATGTTCAGTGTGCAGAGAGCCATACCCATTCTTTTGCATTCTTAAATTTGCAAATGATTTGAAATTCAAGCCGCCCATAGGGAAGCATGGGCGTCCGCACCTCGATTAGCAAATGTGGATTTGTCTTCCGAATTCACCACGCCCCATTTTAGAGTGGACGTCAATTGAAATCAATGGAAGCTGTCCAACCCGCGGCCCGCCCCGCGGATTCTACAGGAAAGCAGGAGTTTAAAAAAACACAACAAAAAAAAACCTGTACTGTGCATGTGCCATCACTTCTGCACACATTCACAATACAGAAAATAGATAGCACGGGCAGATTCAGCTGCGGAATCCAACTTGCCCGTGGACGTGAGGCCTAATAAAGAGAGGTTATCGTAGAATCGGAGGAGCGCTGCATGCGGACAGCACCTAGACTTGTTGTAGTGATGGAACTGACAAGTCCAGGTGCCGTCCGCAGTCAGCGCAGCGCTGCCTGTGTTTTGCAGAAGAGAAACCTACTCCCTAAGGCCAGTGTCACCTGAGGGAGTTTCTCGGCCCGATATCGTGCTTTACAATGTGCGTTTTTCAAACTGATGTGAGATGTTTTTTCTTCAATAATGCCCCGCATCGCTTCTGTGAAACCGCGATCCTCAGGCTTGTGTTTCACGCGCGTCAGAGGATCGCAAATGTTTGCTATTGCTTTCAATGGGAAAGATGGCATCGCACTCACACGCCTTTAAAGGTCCTATTGAAAACAATGCGTGAGCGTTCCAAAGGAGCACCAAAAGATAGACTATGTTATGATTTTCATCCACACAGCGTTGCTGCGAGGGAAAAGAGAAATCACTCGTGTGAATAAGTCCATTCAAAAGAATGAAGTTCATATTCTCACCCTTGTGAATAAGCCCTAAGGTCATCATTGCATAGAAGCACGCAAAATGACACACAAGCATGCTCCCATTAGTTGAAATAGGCAATTAAGTTAGTTCAATATGTGCTATTTTCGTATGCAAATGGGCACGGAAATATGCTTATGTGAATAACTACGTATTGCATGCGCAAATATGTTTCATGTGAAACAGGCCTTAGTCAAGAGCCTCAATATATTGTTCTAGTACTGGCTTACTTTAATGAGAACTGAATCTGTAACGCCAGGCTTCCAGCTCCATACGTTAAAGCAGTAGTCCACGGAACAGCTGATCTCTTGGGGTTCCGAGCAGTGGATCCCGAGGATAGATCATTGATTATTTAGAGCTGGAAAACCCCTTTAATTAATTTTTTTCCTTTCAAATCTCGTAATCTTTAACGAGTTATCTAGGGAAATCTCAAAATAGGTACAAAGACTGGCTTTGAATACCCCGCCTCCAGCAAATGAGTGCTGTGATTGGATCTAGCACCAGCCAATCAGAGCTGGCGCTTGATCATTTGCAGCCATTCAGTGAGTAACATCATTAAATGGCTGTAATTGGCTCATCGATCGCTGGCTCTGATTGGCTGAGCCACGGCACTCGTGAGCCAATCACAGCACTCGCTTGCTGGAAGCGGGGTATTCAAAGCTCCGTCACCAGAAGGAGAGTTCTGTGTGAACGCTGAGGACACTGCAGTTTGCCGCATCGCCACCGGAGATCAGCGCCAAGGACCCAGACACAGCGGAGTAGGTGGGTATAAGACCCCCCCACCCCCTCCCCATCCCTGAAAATAAGACATTGTGCCTCTTTTGGGCCAAAAATTAATATAAGACAGTATCTTACATTCAGGGAAACATGGTAAATAGCAATGTTTTGCCTAAAAATGACAAGCTAGGACTACACGGCGCATCATAAAAGCTCCATACTCGCTCTGTGACCCTAATGGTAGTGTGAGGTCGCAGCGCTACACAGCTATCTTTAGTCGTGTAGCACTAGCATTGAGGACTCCTTCGCACAACGGTGATTTCACCACGTATTAAACGTGATGCGCGCCTGCATGATGCGGTGGATGGAGTCAATGAAGATACATTGATTTTCACTGATCTAATCACATTAGTGTGTAAACACTGTGTGTAGATATGTGCGTGGTAAAGAACACAGCATGCTCTATTTCACTGTGTATCACGCACAAACAGCCCTGTTGTTCTCTACGGATAGCATATGCAATGTTGTCCATACGTAATACATTGCATACTCAACACCGCTATGAGATACAGCAGGGAATTTTTTTTTAAGTCACATTGCGCATGACAGCGTGCGTGAGATACACTATTGCTGCCAGTCAATGGAGGCGGGTGAGTCGGAATGATCCCCGGCCCGCTCAGCCTCCATTCAGTCAGTGATGCTCTTTTTTTTTGTGTAAAAGCAGAGGAACAATTATCGCTGGGATGACCTGTTGGGCATCAGGTGCCCAGCAGGTCATCCCTAATAAAAGAACCATATTCAAAAATCACGGACAGCCAACATATTTTATGGGCACATCAGAAAACCATACTATTGATAAAAATGAAAAGTAATACATGTCTATAGGTGAGATATGAACCCATTATAAGCATTTACTGTGAAAATTGATAATGACGGTCATAATAACCTGCTCAAATACCACCATTCCCCTGGGTCAATCACCAGCCACTGTCAGACCCCCCGATTCTGCCTGACAACCACAGGCATTTCCCACCATTTTTCTACAGCCAATCATTTGCTGCTGCCAACCAGTCCATCACTGGGCAGAACTCACTCTCTGCCATCTCATCTGACCCTGTAATGACCTTTGTAACATATCTTGGCTAACCAGAAAACCTCCTCCTCAGAGGGTGACATATCATCCATCCATCATGTACATAAAGCTCCCAGATCCCATGAGGCTCCATAGAGGGTGACATATCATCCATCCATCATGTACATAAAGCTCCCAGATCCCATGAGGCTCCATAGAGGGTGACATATCATCCATCCATCATGTACATAAAGCTCCCAGATCCCATGAGGCTTTCCCTCCTAACTGTCCCTCAAGCCTTACAGGAGGTGGAAGAGGGGGATGAGTCAACATACTCAGTAACCAGGCAGTTCATAAGTGAACAACTGCCTGTTTACATGGACTGATACATTGTTCAGTTTTCTGCATGCATTTATAGTGAATGATGATAATTAGAGATGAGCGAACACCAAAATGTTCGGGTGTTCGTTATTCGGAACAAACTTCCCGTGATGCTCGAGGGTTCGTTTCGAACAACGAACCCCATTGAAGTCAATGGGCGACCAGAACATTTTTGTATTTCGCCGATGCTCGCTAAGGTTTTCATGTGTGAAAATCTGGGCAATTCAGGAAAGTGATGGGAATGACACAGTGACGGATAGGGCAGGCGAGGGGCTACGTGTTGGGCTGCATCTCAAGTTCACAGGTCCCACTATTAAGCCACAATACCGGCAAGAGTGCCCCCCCCCCCCCCTCCCAACAACTTTTACTTCTGAAAAGCCCTCATTAGCATGGCATACCTTTGCTAAGCACCACACTACCTCCAACAAAGCACAATCACTGCCTGCATGACACTCCACTGACACTTCTCCTGGGTTACATGCTGCCCAACCGCCCCCCCTCCCCCCCCACAGCGCACACCAAAGTGTCCCTGGGCAGCCTTCAGCTGCCCTCATGCCACACCACGCTCATGTCTATTTAGAATTGCGTCTGCCATGACGAGGGACCGCAGGCACACACTGCAGAGGTTGGCACGGCTAGGCAGCGACCCTCTTTAAAAGTGGCGGAGCGATAGCCCACAATGCTGTACAGAAGCAATGAGAAATAGAATCCTGTGCCACCGCCATCAGGAGCTGCACACGTGGGCATAGCAATGGGGAACCTATGTGCCACACACTATTCATTCTGTCAAGGTGTCTGCATGCCCCAGTCAGACCGGGCTTTTTAATTCATAGACACAGGCAGGTACAACTCCCTATTGTGAAGTCGCTGTCGACCCACAGCATGGGTGGCTCCCTGGAACCCACCGGCGGTACACAGAAATATCCCATTGCATTGCCCAACACAGCTGAGGTAGTAATGTCGTGCTTAATGCAGGTGGGCTTCGGCCCACACTGCATGCCCCAGTCTGACTGGGGTTCTTTATAAGTGTACAGATGTAGTAAAAACTCCGTGTGCACCTACAGCATGGGTGGGTGCCAGGAAGCCACCGGCGGTACATAGAAATATCCCATTGCATTGCCCAACACAGCTGAGGTAGTAATGTTGTGCTTAACCCTTTCCAATCCAATTTGTATATGGTTTTCCTAGGGGGCTTACTCTTTTTCTGCTGTTATACAACGGCGCTATATGCTGGCTAAAGCCAGTACTGCATGAGCTGACACGTAGGATAGGCTCCGACAGCAGAGAGGCTGGCAATATACAGTAAGAGAACCCCGACGGACGTCTACCAACAACGGAGCTGTAGAGCCTTAAACCCTAATGTCTTCACAGGTCACACAGTGGACTGGAAAGGGTTAATGCAGGTGGGTTTCGGCCCACACTGCATGCCCCAGTCAGACTGGGGTTCTTTACAAGTGGACACATGTAGGTTAAACTCCCTGTGGACCCACTGCCTGGGTGGGTGCCAGGAAGCCACCGGCGGTACATAGAAATATCCCATTGCATTGCCAAACACAGCTGAGGTAGTAATGTCGTGCGTAATACAGGTGGGCTTCGGCCCACACTGCATGGCCCAGTCAGACGGGTTCTTTAGAAGTGTACAGATGTATTAAAAACTCAGTGTGCACCTACAGCATGGGTGGCTCCCTGGAACCCACCGGCGGTACATAAAAATATCCCATTGCATTGCCCAACACAGCTGAGGTAACGTCAGCTGTAATGCAGGTGGCCTAAAAATTAATTTGATTACACTGTAGGCGAGGGCCCACAAAAATTGCTGTATCAACAGTACTAATGTACATCCCAAAAATTGGCCATGGCCAGCCAAGAGGGCAGGTGAAACCCATTAATCGCTTTGGTTAATGTGGCTTAAGTGGTAACTAGGCCTGGAGGCAGCCCAGTGTAACGAAAAATTGGTTCAAGTTAAAGTTCCAATGCTTTTAAGCGCATTGAAACTTATAAAAATTGTTCTGAAAAATTATTTGAGTGAGCCTTGTGGCCCTAAGAAAAATTGCCCGTTCAGCGTGATTACGTGAGGTTTCAGGAGGAGGAGCAGGAGGAGGAGGAGGAGGAATATTAGACACAGATTGATGAAGCAGAAATGTCCCCGTTTTGGATGGTGAGAGAGAACGTAGCTTCCATCCGCGGGTGCAGCCTACGTATTGCTTAGGTATCGCTGCTGTCCGCTGGTGGAGAACAGAAGTCTGGGGAAATCCAGCCTTTGTTCATCTTGATGAGTGTTAGCCTGTCGGCACTGTCGGTTGACAAGCGGCTACGCTTATCTGTGATGATTCCCCCAGCCGCACTAAACACCCTCTCCGACAACACGCTAGCCGCAGGACAAGCAAGCACCTCCAGGGCATACAGCGCTAGTTCAGGCCACATGTCCAGCTTCGACACCCAGTAGTTGTAGAGGGCAGAGGCGTCACCAAGGATGGTCGTGCGATCCGCTACGTACTCCCTCACCATCCTTTTACAGTGCTCCCGCCGACTCAGCCGTGACTGGGGAGCGGTGACACAGTCTTGGTGGGGAGCCATAAAGCTGGCCAGGCCCTTAAAGACTGTTGCACTGCCTGGGATGTACATGCTGCTCGATCTACGCACATCCCCTGCTACCTTGCCCTCGGTACTGCGCCTTCTGCCACTAGCGCTGTCGGCTGGGAATTTTACCATCAGCTTGTCCGCAAGGGTCCTGTGGTATAGCAACACTCTCGAACCCCTTTCCTCTTCGGGAATCAGAGTGGGCAGGTTCTCCTTATACCGTGGATCGAGCAGTGTGTACACCCAGTAATCCGTAGTGGCCAGAATGCGTGCAACGCGAGGGTCACGAGAAAGGCATCCTAACATGAAGTCAGCCATGTGTGCCAGGGTACCTGTACGCAACACATGGCTGTCTTCACTAGGAAGATCACTTTCAGGATCCTCCTCCTCCTCCTCCTCCTCCTCCTCAGGCCATACACGCTGAAAGGATGACAGGCAATCAGCCGGTGTACCGTCAGCAGCGGCCCAAGCTGTCTCTTCCCCCTCCTCCTCATCCTCCTCATGCTCCTCCTCCTCCTCCTGTACGCGCTGAGAAATAGACAGGAGGGTGCCCTGACTATCCAGCGGCATACTGTCTTCCCCCGCCCCCGTTTCCGAGCGCAAAGCAGCTGCCTTTATGGTTTGCAGGGAATTTCTCAAGATGCATAGCAGAGGAATGGTGACGCTAATGATTGTAGCATCGCCGCTCACCACCTGGGTAGACTCCTCAAAATTACCAAGGACATGGCAGATGTCTGCCAACCAGGCCCACTCTTCTGAAAGGAATTGAGGAGGCTGACTCCCACTGCGCCGCCCATGTTGGAGTTGGTATTCGACTATAGCTCTACGTTGTTCATAGAGCCTGGCCAACATGTGGAGCGTAGAGTTCCACCGTGTGGGCACGTCGCACAGCAGTCGGTGCACTGGCAGCTTAAAGTGATGTTGCAGGGTGCGCAGGGTGGCAGCGTCCGTGTGGGACTTGCGGAAATGTGCGCAGAGCCGGCGCGCCTTTACGAGCAGGTCTGACAAGCGTGGGTAGCTTTTCAGAAACCGCTGAACCACCAAATTAAAGACGTGGGCCAGGCATGGCACGTGCGTGAGGCTGCCAAGCTGCAGAGCCGCCACCAGGTTACGCCCGTTGTCACACACGACCATGCCCGGTTGGAGGCTCAGCGGCGCAAGCCAGCGGTCGGTCTGCTCTGTCAGACCTTGCAGCAGTTCGTGGGCCGTGTGCCTCTTATCGCCTAAGCTGAGTAGTTTCAGCACGGCCTGCTGACGCTTGCCCACCGCTGTGCTGCCACACCGCGCGACACCGACTGCTGGCGACATGCTGCTGCTAACACATCTTGATTGCGAGACAGAGGAGGAGGAGGAGGAGGAGGGTGCTTTAGTGGAGGAAGCATACACCTCCGCAGATACCAGCACCGAGCTGGGGCCCGCAATTCTGGGGGTGGGTAGGACGTGAGCGGTCCCAGGCTCTGACTCTGTCCCAGCCTCCACTAAATTCACCCAATGTGCCGTCAGGGAGATGTAGTGGCCCTGCCCGCCTGTGCTTGTCCACGTGTCCGTAGTTAAGTGGACCGTGGCAGTAACCGCGTTGGTGAGGGCGCGCACAATGTTGCGGGAGACGTGGTCGTGCAGGGCTGGGACGGCACATCGGGAAAAGTAGTGGCGACTGGGAACTGAGTAGCGCGGGGCCGCCGCCTCCATGATACTTTTGAAGGACTCAGTTTCCACAACCCTATACGGCAGCATCTCAAGGCTGATGAATTTTGCTATGCGGACGGTTAACGTTTGAGCGTGCGGGTGCGTGGCGGCGTACTTGCGCTTGCGCTCGAACACTTGCGCAAGCGACGGCTGAACGGTGCGCTGAACTACACTGCTGGATGGGGCCGAGGACAGCGGAGATGAGGGTGTGGGTGCAGGCCATGAGGCGGTAGTGCCTGTGTCCTGAGAGGGGGGTTGCATCTCAGTGGCAGGTTGGGGCACAGGGGGAGAGGCAGGGGTGCAAACCGGAGGCGGTGAACGGCCTTCGTCCCACCTTGTGGGGTGCTTGGCCATCATATGTCTGCGCATGGTGGTGGTGGTGAGGCTGTTGGTGTTGGCTCCCCGGCTGAGCTTTGCGCAACAAAGGTTGCACACCACTGTTCGTCGGTCGTCAGGCGTCTCTGTGAAAAACTGCCAGACCTTAGAGCACCTCGGCCTCTGCAGGGTGGCATGGCGCGAGGGGGCGCTTTGGGAAACACTTGGTGGATTATTCGGTCTGGCCCTGCCTCTACCCCTGGCCCTGGCCACCGCACTGCCTCTTGCAACCTGCCCTGCTGATGCCCTTGACTCCCCCTCTGAAGACCTGTCCTCCTGAGTAAGCGTTGCACACCAGGTGGGGTCAGTCACCTCATCGTCCTGCTGCTCTTCCTCCGAATCCTCTGTGCGCTGCTCCCTTGGACTTACTGCCCTTACTACTACCTCACTGCAAGACAACTGTGTCTGATCGTCATCGTCCTCCTCACCCACAGAAAGTTGTTGAGACAGTTGGCGGAAGTCCCCAGCCTCTTCCCTCGGACCCCGGGAACTTTCGAATGGTTGGGCATCAGTGACGATAAACTCCTCTGGTGGGAGAGGAACCGCTGCTGCCCAATCTAAGCAGGGGCCCGAGAACAGTTCCTGGGAGTGTTCCCGCTCCTGAGCAGGTGTCATTGTAGTGGAGTGAGGAGGCTGGGAGGAAGGAGGAGCAGCAGACAGAGGATTCGGATTTGCAGCAGTGGACGGCGCAGAACTGCGTGTTGACGATAGGTTGCTCGAAGCACTTTCTGCCATCCAGGACAGGACCTGCTCACACTGCTCATTTTCTAATAACCGTCTCCCGCGTGGACCCATTAATTGGGCGATGAATGTGGGGACGCCAGAAACGTGCCTCTCTCCTAATCGCGCAGCAGTCGGCTGCGACACACCGGGATCAGGAGCTCGGCCTGTGCCCACACCCTGACTTGGCCCTCCGCGTCCTCGGCCGCGTCCACGTCCTCTAGGCCTACCCCTACCCCTCAGCATGCTGTATTACCAGTGATTTGATTTCACAGGCAGGAAATAAATTGGCGCAAGACTGCAGGCCAAATATAATTTTTTCCCTTTTTGGAAAACGAAAGGCCCCACTGCCTCTAGTGAATGAATAATCTAAGTTTAATAACTGTGCTGTGTCCCTGCTAATGTGTCACAGAACGTGAGGGTAGCAGAGTTATTATAACTCTGGCAGAGCAGGTATTTTTTTTCCCAATTAAGGAAAGCAAATGGCGAAGCCAGCAGTAAAGCGTAGCTGGGTGCGTATGATTTAGCAATGTTTTTCACGCAGCTCACACGTGTCCACCGCCCGTAAGGACGGACAGAGGCTGGACAAATAGATTTGTTTTCACTTGTTTTTCCACCAAAAGGCAGCACTGCGTATATTCAATGAACATGAGAAGTTTAATAACTGTGCTGTGTCCCTGCTAATGTGTCACAGAACGTGAGGGTAGCAGAGTTATTATAACTCTGGCAGAGCAGGTATTTTTTTTCCCAATTAAGGAAAGCAAATGGCGAAGCCAGCAGTAAAGCGTAGCTGGGTGCGTATGATTTAGCAATGTTTTTCACGCAGCTCACACGTGTCCACCGCCTGTAAGGACGGACAGAGGCTGGACAAATAGATTTGTTTTCACTTGTTTTTCCACCAAAAGGCAGCACTGCGTATATTCAATGAACATGAGAAGTTTAATAACTGTGCTGTGTCCCTGCTAATGTGTCACAGAACGTGAGGGTAGCAGAGTTATTATAACTCTGGCAGAGCAGGTATTTTTTTTCCCAATTAAGGAAAGCAAATGGCGAAGCCAGCAGTAAAGCGTAGCTGGGTGCGTATGATTTAGCAATGTTTTTCACGCAGCTCACACGTGTCCACCGCCCGTAAGGACGGACAGAGGCTGGACAAATAGATTTGTTTTCACTTGTTTTTCCACCAAAAGGCAGCACTGCGTATATTCTATGAATAATAACTGTGTTGTGGCCCTGCCTATACAATTCTTTCCCTGCAGTATCAATGGAGGGTGGAATGCTCTGCAGAGGCGATTTTGAGAAGCCCAAAAAAAATGCAGCACAGCTAACAGCAGCCTGGACAGTACTGCACACGGATAAATATGGCCCTAGAAAGGACCGTTGAGGTTCTTGAAGGCTACACTCACTCCTAACACTCTCCCTGCCTATGCAGCACTTCTGTCCCTAATGCCAGGTGCAACGCTCTGCAGAGCCGATTTTGAGGGAAAAAAAATGCCACTGCTAACAGCAGCCAACACACAGCTATCAGTGGCCCTAATAAGGACCTTTGGGGGGTCTTGAAGCCTACACTAACTACCAATTCTTTCCCTACAGCAGCTCCGGTATAAACAGCACTGTCCCTCATCTAACTCACCAGGCATCTGAGGCGAACCGCGGGAGGGGCCGACTTTTATATTAGGCGAACACCTGATCTCGCCAGCCACTCACAGCAGGGGGGTGGTATAGGGCTTAAACGTTGCAGGGGGAAGTTGTAATGCCTTCCCTGTCTTTCAATTGGCCAGAAAAGCGCGCTAACGTCTCAGGGAAGGAAGTGAAAGTAACCAGAACAACGCATGGTGTTCGTTACGAATAACGAACATCCCGAACATTCTAATATTCGTACGAATATCAAGCTCGGAAGAACGCGTTCGCTCATCTCTAATGATAATCATTTATATTCTCGCAGAATCGCTGAAATCTGAACTCTAATCATTCCGTGTAAAAGCACCCTAAATTGTCCAGAAAAACAAAAAGTGTAAGTTGGCAACCCTGACCCTGTACCTGCATCCCCTGTCTATGATTTGAGAGAAGACAGTGGGTAGCAAGCTAAGAGGAATGAAAACCCTTTGTGTCCAGCACTTTACAGCATATTTTTATCAGAAAAACATCATTTTAGGTAAATAAGGTAAACTGCAGTTTTGCTATTTATTATATTGACTATTATATAAGCAAAAAATGGTTAAAAAGTTAGTATCCATTTAAGTGTTGTGTCACATTGGAGAGTAATTATATAAGTGCATGTGAGTCTATAGCGAGGCTTTCTACATGTACAACCATTCAATAGTACACTTTTTCTATAATTATATTGTTGCTTACACTCATAATTCTTTCTCTCTGGAGGAAGGACAGTTTGTTCTCCCGCTCTAAGGCTGTAGCTAGCATTTTTAAATGTGCTGACTCAAGGGAATGCCAAACATAGTGATTTATGTAATAGGTCTGCTAAACCTCTGGTGCTCCCATAATACCAGACTGCTTTTATCAAATACACTTTAATAGAAAAAAATACAAATCTGTGGATTTAATATGATTTTCAATCTAAATATACACCTGAATACCTTGGTGTCCGTGTAGACAAAAGGCATATTCATTGTTACATTCTGAGCATGCTCAGAGTGCAGAACACATGCTCTGGCTGTTCATCAATGCCAGGATTATCTCTTGAGTTGTTCATTTTTACTGGAGCACACCCCATGGAGCATACTCAGATTGAGCAGACTGCAATAGAAGGGGGTAAAGGAGATCCTTCCACTATAGGCTGTTCATTTTTGCATTAGCTGGATCATGAGCATTGTGCACTCCAGTAGGTCAAGTGATTCACTCTGATGTCATGGGTTACTCTGGGAGTAATCCAACAATGTAAAAATTATGCCTGTTGTAGAGTTTAAATGACTGCATTTATCATACTTGAGGCCTAGCATATGCCTCCAATCTTTTGGAGATAAGGAAGATTGACAGTAATGTATTGTAGTTCTGCAGTGCACCTGGATGGTCTACAGGCAGCTGTAGACAGGCATTCAGGGACTAGAGATGAGAGAGAACATTTGTGGGTGTGGCAGGAAATAACATAAAAGTATCAGTTCCTGCCACACTCAGGGGGAAGCTAGCTGCTAGCCAGAGTGAGAGGCTGTAGCAACAGCCATCAGGCACTTGGAGCCTGAGGGCCATGTGGACTAGTCTGGGCCCATCTCAAGTTTTGATAGAAGAAGATGCCGTGGGTGGGGGATAGTGACAGAGACCTTGTGAGTTGTGTATGTACCAGAAGAGTTTGCAGTGATATGTAGAATAAAGCTAGTGGAAGCCAGAATTGCAAGTGATTCAAGTCTCCTGAGCCTTTCTGCACGTGGTGCCAACCATCCTGAATGAAAAGATGGCGATCCTATAGGCGAGTAACCCCCAGGTTTCCATAGTATATATGTGCATGTCATTAGTGGCGATTTGTGATGCAGGATTCAGGGTATGATGCAGTAGATGGAGTAACCAAAATTTATAATATTTAATTATTTATGAAGACAGCAGTAATAATGCTAGTAATTGTTAAACAATTAAACTTTTACTTTCAAATTATGTGTCAATGCTACGGCTATCTAGATCCTATGCTCCCACTGCTGTTCCTCTCTCTCATAGGCAGCAGCTCCTCTGAAGACTATTGCGCCTCTCCTCAGCAAATCTCCAGCTCACTTATTAACACCCTGCACTGCAATTCCCAGTGAGCATGCTCAGTCTGTTCTCTCTCTTCCTTTTTAGGACCTTCCACGCAACAAGTGACCTTCCAGAAGCCGCATCACGTAGGAGGTGATATCTGGGTGCAGTTTTTCAAACTGGCTGTTGGAGGTCAGTACAACCCTAGTCTTCCCATCTCCAGAGCAACAGTTTAACCCTTTAGGGTGGCCCCTTACATGCATGCGGAAACATATTTTTGCAGATGCCCTTGTAAACTCAGGAGTGCCCACTTAACCATAAGTCCTCCACTTAGGATCTTCAGGGTATGTCCACATGTTGTAAGAAATCTACGGCAGATTTTGATGCTGAGCCATTTCAAAATTCACATATTACATGCAGATTTCATCCCAGAATTGCTGCAGATTTCATCCCGTCATTAGGAACAGTGAAATACATTATGAAGATCCCCAGCATAAATTCCATGCTGTGGAGTTAAAATCCGCATAGCAGGTCAATTTAGGCTGCAGATTTTTTTTTCATACGGTGTATAAAAAATGTTTTTGAAATCGCATTCTGACTGCTTGTACTGTAAAAGGATTTTCCATAGCCAATTCCCCTATGGAAACTCCATAGCATATCCTTAAGGCGCTTAGCATTTGTTTCCTGATGTCAGAAAGATACAATACCTTAGTAGCCACAGTAAAAAAACACCCCTGTGCTCACCTCTGGGACCCGCCCTTATGGTGGGAATGGGGACCCCCCCATGAGTTGGCCACATGGTTACTGGACTACTTTCATATCACACATACAACAGGACGTAGGAAGCTGTGTATGTGTGCACAGACACCTCTTCATTGTATCTCATTAAGCTAAATCACTTCTCATTAAAGGCTTATTTACACTTGTGAGTTCTGATCATGATCCACTTATTCCAGAAATTGTAATGATAATTGTATATTGCTAACAATGGAGATGATCAACAATAAAGCCCCATTTACACAGGACAATTATCACTTAAAATTCGCTAAGAAAATGTCTTTTCAGCAATAATCGTTGTGTGTAAATGCT
Organism: Eleutherodactylus coqui; assembly: GCF_035609145.1. NCBI lineage: Eukaryota > Metazoa > Chordata > Amphibia > Anura > Eleutherodactylidae > Eleutherodactylus > Eleutherodactylus coqui. The sequence continues at coordinate 231,582,078 of NC_089839.1, forward strand.
ACCATCGTTTGCTTTTCAGCCAAATGATGATTTTATGTTGAGTGTAAAATTCATTGTTCAGCCTGGCAGCTGATAGCAGGGACCGCATGCTGTGTTCTCCACAGGAGCGCTGATAACATTGTTTTCAGCTGCAGTCCTGTGGCAGAACAAAGGGTCTGTATGCAAATAACAGACCACCTGCTGTTCTCTACATACAGCTCAGTGAGGCTCATTTACATGCAAATGCAGCTAATAAGCTACTAATGGGCATTAGTGCCCATTAGCAGCTTATGCAAAATGATCACTCATACTGTAATTCTCCCTATCCTTTGAACAAATTTTAAGCGATTATCTTTGCATGTAAATGGGGCTTTAGGCTGATTTTAGACATTGTGCACTAGTTACAGAAATTATCTGTGCAAAAATTCTACAACTTATGGTACAATGTTAGTAACTGGTGTTTTAACAAACCCTATTCACTAACAGCGAAAAAATTCCACTGTGAATTTGACTCATACTTTGGATTTTCAAATCTGCAGCACGTTCTATTTGTTGCTGAAAATTCACTGCAGATTTCATTCCTTTCAATGTAAGCAAAGGATCTAGGAGCACAGGTAGTCTTCTCATCTATCCTCCTGGTCATGAAATTAGGAGATGGAACAGGATTCTAGAGGTGAATCATTTGCGACGTCAGCAAGGATTTGCATTTCTAGAGCATGGAGTAAAGTACCTATATGATGGAGACGGGTTGCACCTTCCAAAGACAGGTAAGCATATATTTGGTGGGCGCCTTGATACATTCATCAGAAGAACTTTAAACTAGAATAATATGCGAAGGGAAGTGAAAGGCCAGGCAAAAAATGAATACAATTGAGAACCTTGCTATTAGAAGTGGAAAAAAAAACAAATGACGAAAAATTCAGAAGGAAAGTCGAGAAACAAGAGACACCGATCACAAACTAAAATGTTTCTACACAAATGCACATAGCATGGACAACAAACAAGGAGAATTGGAGCTCCTAACACAGGAAGAGAAATATGATGTCATAGGCATCACGGAAACTTGGTGGGATGATACACATGATTGGAATACAAGGCTTGAAGGATACAACTTATTTATAATTAACAGACCTAATAAAAGGGGAGGAGGTATTGTGTTGTATGTTAGGAAAGCATTCATCTCCAAACAGTCCTCACCCCAAGCAATGAATACCTTCACATGGGGATCTTGGACGTGTTTTGGACAATGTGTCCTTAGTTGTAGCTGTCACCAATTGGCACTAATCCCATTTATATAGCTACTCCATACCACACTTCATTAAAAAATGCATTTGTAAAATGATGGTGTGGTACCTGTGCAAGTAATCCATGTCTGCACCCTGGCCGGTGGCACATAGCAGTGATCACATGGCACACCCTTACATGATGAGACAAATCACATTATCAGATAAGAGCAAGGTAAGTGCTAAAACTTTAGTAAAAATACAAAAAGGTGCAAAAAGATGAAAAAGATTTGTCCTCATTCCAAGAGGATCAACCCAAGAGTATACTTGTTAAATTACATGCACGTGGCGAATAAGGCTGCCTGCACACGGGCGGAAATCCCGCCGCGGGATTTCCGCCACTGAAAGTTTGCATAGGAGTGCATTACAATACGCACTCCTATGCAGACGGCCGCGCGAAATCTCGTGCGGCAAACAAACCGCGGCATGTCCTATTTTTGTGCGGGGCACGCACTCACCCGGCCGCCGGCTCCAGTCTGCGCATGCGCCGGCTGCGCGGCAGCCGGCACATGAAAGAGCCGGGGCCGGCAGGCGCGGGTGAGTACGCGCTCGTCCCTGCAGGCTCTCGGGTCGGGTCCCGCAGCGAGAATTCTCGCTGCCGGATCCGACCCGCTCGTGTGCAGGCAGCCTAAGAGTTAGGAAAAACTCAACATGTGATTAAATAAGGTTATTATTATGAAGGAGAAAAATGAATAATGATAGATGTTGTTCCCATGAATGCATGATATTGTCGTAATAGGATATAATTACTGCTTTCAGGCAAAAGTGTAGTATGTGCATCCACAGTCCACTGCTGCATTGATACTTCAAACATAATTTCATTCATAGAGGCCCATTCACACTAAGCTTGTAGAAAATGAATTATGAATATATGCACTCCATGTCAAGTGCGTACTGGGAATGAAGAAGGAGAGGAACATATTCTTGATTATGTTGAAAATCCTCATCATGCCCCCTTGCCATCAACAGTCTAATTACCTACAATTCCCAGTCGGCAGTCAGTGTTCACACATAGCACTCAATTAACTGCCTTCAAATGCGTGTCAGGAAATATGATTTCTAGTATAGAATTGCTGCAAAAGTGGATTAGAAATATATACACTTCATACTAAGAGTAGCAAAGTGCATACTGGGAATGAAAAACACATTTTTGGTTGTGTTGAGGCTTAAACACACTGCAGTAGGCGCAACTACGATCGATGGTATGGATCATAGTTGCACCTAAACGAGGAATTTGAAAAAAGCCACAGGAATATAGCGGCTGCCCAATCTTCCCCAAATAATGTATTCAGTATGTGCGGGGAAGATACGGCAGTTCCTCTCTTATCATGGCTGAGAAATCCCAATAGTGAAGGGGAGGGTTACTTGTATAGCGCCAACTTATTTCACAACGCTTTAATGTAATTTTCTTGCCTATTACCCCCCAGCAAGCTAGGCACTCATCTTACCAACCTCAGAAGGATGGAAGCCTGAGTCAACCTTAGGCCGGATACCTGAACCAAGCAGAGATTGAACCCACAACCTTCAGGTCGTGAGCGAGAGCTTAGGACTGCATTCTGCTCCCTTAACCCTTTGCGCCACACAAAGCACTCATGTGTTTTTGCACTTACTATCAACAGTCTGCTGAACACTTGCCAGTTGATAGCATTCAATTAACTGCCTTCAAACATGTGTCAGGAAACATGATTTAAAACCTAGAAGTCCATGCACACTAAGTCTACAAAAATATATGCACTTCATAAAAAGAGCGGCAGAGTGCTCACTGGGAATGGTAACTATTTTTAAAGATTAGCTTCAGTAGCTTCCTTATAAGTTCATAAAAAAACCAAGTGCCTGGCAAAATCATCCCATAGCCCAAATTTACATAAATGTGTAAATGATTAACTGACTTCTGTTGTAGTCAGTGTTTTGGCTTTGCTACTGATTATAGGACCAGCTCACACCCATCCACTAGGCCAGTGGTGGCGAACCTCTGGCACGCGTGCCAGAGGCGGCACGCAGAGCTGTCCCTGCTGGCACGCGCCCCATCGGCCGCTCACCACTTGTGAATACCAGCAGGGGCCGCGGCTCCCCTGCCGGCATTCACAAACGGCACTGCTAGCCGCGCTGATCCCGGCACACACTGACTTCATTGTGCAGCTGGAATCCCTCTCCCCCCTGCCCCGACGTCTCCTACTACTGGGTTGCGCCGGGAGGGGGGAGGCTTCCAGCAACGTGTGTGTCAGAGTGTGTGCCTGGAGCATATTAACACTTTCTTCCCCATTTCTGCAGCAATCAGCAATTCCCAGCAACCTGATTGGTTATTTGATTTGGCTGATTACCAAACAACCAATCAGGTTGCTGGGAATTACCTATTGAGGCAGAAGTGGGTAAGAAAAAGTTAATATGCATGCCGGACCATGCTGACCAGAAGAGGAGCATCAGCTTCCAGTAGAAGGGGGAGGAGGAGGGGGTAAGTATGTGGGTCTTGGGAGGGGCACTGTGGGGTGTCACTACTGCACTGGGGGGCCGCTGGGGGTGGTGTCACTATTGCACTGGGGGGCCGCTGGGGGGTGTCACTATTGCGCTGGGGGGGTGTCACTATTGCACTGGGGGGGCCGCTGGGGGGGGTGTCACTATTGCACTGGGGGGCCGCTGGGGGGGGTGTCACTATTGCACTGGGGGGGCCGCTGGGGGGGGTCACTATTGCACTGGGGGGGGCCGCTGGGGGGGGGTGTCACTATTGCACTGGGGGGGGGGGGGCGCTGGGGGGGGTGTCACTATTGCTCTGGGGGGGGGGCGCTGGGGGGGTGTCACTATTGCACTGGGGGGGCCGCTGGGGGGGTGTCACTATTGCACTGGGGGGGCCGCTGGGGGAGGTGTCACTATTGCACTGGGGGGGGGCGCTGGGGGGGGTGTCACTATTGCGCTGGGGGGGGGTGTCACTATTGCACTGGGGGGGCCGCTGGGGGGGGGTGTCACTATTGCACTGGGGGGGCCGCTGGGGGGGTGTCACTATTGCACTGGGGGGGCCGCTGGGGGAGGTGTCGCTATTGCACTGGGGGGCCGCTGGGGGGGTGTCACTATTGCGCTGGGGGGGTGTCACTATTGCACTGGGGGGGCCGCTGGGGGGGTGTCACTATTGCACTGGGGGGGCCGCTGGGGGGGTGTCACTATTGCACTGGGGGGGCTGCTGGGGGGGTGTGTCACTATTGCACTGGGGGGGCCGCTGGGGGGGGTGTCACTATTGCACTGGGGGGGCCGCTGGGGGGGGGGTCACTATTGCACTGGGGGGGCCGCTGGGGGGGTGTCACTATTGCACTGGGGGGGCCGCTGGGGGGTGTCACTATTGCACTGGGGGGGCCGCTGGGGGAGGTGTCACTATTGCACTGGGGGGGCCGCTGGGGGAGGTGTCACTATTGCACTGGGGGGCCGCTGGGGGAGGTGTCACTATTGCACTGGGGGGCCGCTAAGGGAGGTGTCACTATTGCACTGGGGGGCCGCTGGGGGAGGTGTCACTATTGCACTGGGGGGCCGCTGGGGGAGGTGTCACTATTGCACTGGGGGGCCGCTGGGGGAGGTGTCACTATTGCGCTGGGGGGGTGTCACTATTGCACTGGGGGGTGTCACTATTGCACTGGGGGGCCGCTGGCGGGTGTCGCTATTGCACTGGGGGGCCGCTGGCGGGTATCGCTACTGCACTGGGGGGCCGCTGGCGGGTGTCGCTACTGCACTGGGGGGCCGCTGGCGGGTGTCGCTACTGCACTGGGGGGCTACTGGGGGGCCGCTGTGGGTTGTCACTACTGCACTGTGGGGCCGCTGTGGGGTGTCACTACTGCACTGGGGGGGCCGCTGTGGGGTGTCACTACTGCACTGGGGGGGCCGCTGTGGGGTGTCACTACTGCACTGGGGGGGCCGCTGTGGGGTGTCACTACTGCACTGGGGGGCCTCTGTGGGGTGTCACTACTGCACTGGGGGGCCGCTGTGGGGTGTCACTACTGCACTGGGGGGCCGCTGAGGTGTGTCATTGTTGCACTGGGGGGCCGCTGGGGGGGTGTCATTATTGCACTGGGGGCCCGCTGGGGGGGTCCCTAATGCATTGGGGGCTGCTGGGGGGTGTCCCTAATGCACTGGGGGCTGCTGGGGAGTGTCCCTAATGCACTGGGGGCCGCTGTGGGGGTCACTATCACCGCTGGGGCCGCTGTGGGGGTCACTATTACCACTGGGGCCGCTGTGATGTGGGGGTCACTATTACTGCTGGGTGGGGGTCACTATTATCGCTGGGGGTGCTGGGGGGGTCACTATTACCGCTGGGGGGTGGGGGTCACTATTACCGCTGGGGCTGCTGTGTGGTGGGGCTCACTATTATCACTGTGGGGGGGTCACTATTACCGCTGGGGCAGCTGTAGGGTGGGGGTCACTATTACCGCTGGGGCCGCTGTGGGGTGGGGGTCACTATTAACCCTGGGGCTGCTGGGGAGTGTCACTATTACTGCTGGGGGTGGGGGTCACTATTACCGCTGGGGCTGCTGTGTGGTCGGGGTCACTATTATCGCTGTGGGGGGTCACTATTACCGCTGGGGCCGCTGTGATGCAAGGGTCACTATTACTGCTGGGGCTGCTGGGGGTGGGTCACTATTACCGCTGGGGTATGTTTACATGTGGCGGAAATGGGCAGGGCTGTTTCAAAATAGGGTGCAGATTTTGACTACTTTTTGGATGCGGAAATGCTGCAGAATTCTCCACAGAAATTTCCGCTGAGGACGTTCTGTAGCATTTCCGCATCTAAAAGCAGTCAAAATCTGCATGCTGTCAATTTTGAAGCAGCTGGTCCTTTTTAGAACGACGGGGGTAAAATCATACGCCGTGATAAGCCCCGCCCCCGACGTGTTGGCACTTTGTGATAAATAAGTGGGTTTTAGGTTGCGGTTTGGGCACTCGATCTCTAAAAGGTTCGCCATCACTGCACTAGGCTGTCTGTATTAACCCTTGTGAGTAGCTGTCTGTATTAACCCTTGTGAGTAGGTGTCTGTATTAACCCCTTGTGAGTAGTATTTCTGGTGGCTGTGGGGTTTATTCAAACCTGTAAGGCTTCTCAATTCTATACAATTTGTCTAGCTGCTCCATGTCTATCTCTTGGAAGCAAGCCCCCTGATCCTAGTGTATACGCTCTGAGCATCCATAGACTCTGATGAAATAATGGCACATGGCTTGTGCAGTGGGTTCAGTGTTTTGATTGAATGAGAGTCACTACTGTAAACTTTGAAAAGTGATCCATTATGACTAGACCATATTGGTGGCCGCTTACTGACTCTCCCATGAGTATATAATCCATCATCAGAACTTCTAGGGTTTTTTTTAGTCCATATGGGTTGGACGAGAGCATGCTGTTCTGGACTCTTGATCAGGTCCCGTACTTGACATTCTATGTTTACATTTAAATTTACTGCAGTGAGCTATACACACCACACGGGTTCAACCATCTTAACATCTTCGTGTTTGTTTGCCCCACTTGCTGCTGGTTTAGGCCAATCTACAACATTGTGCCACTTAGTAATTTCTTTCCAGGGCCACCTTGATTTCCCAATCCGCCCCATCTACAATGCTTTTTAAAAGGATATTGATAAGATATTTTTGCTGGTCATGGTGTGATATATCAGCTATAATTTCATATACAGAATAATATAAACGATTAATAATACCTGGATTACAGTAGATTCTAAAGCCATTAATTGTTGGGGTCCTCCCTGACTACTTGGTATGTCTTACACATTAAGATGATTTCTGGTCATTGCCTGAAGTCGGAAATGTATAAGCCCCATACTACACAGCAAAAGATTATTGCTTCTATTTAATGAAATTCTTACTAAACAAGACACAGGCGAGATCTTAAAAATAATCCTATAATTGTCCAGATGGTAGCTACATAAGCTAATGGTGAGCAAGGAAGAATGTCACATTCCCATTGACTAATGATCGCAAGGTGGTGAGATCCAGTATAAACATGTATCAAATGGAAATTATGTAGCGCATTTTGAATCTTCCAAGCAGTGTGCAGAGGACTAGTCAGAAAGTTTAGAGCTCCACTCTGCTAAATAGTTATTTTTCCAATGTGTACAGTATTTCACTTGTTTGAGCGCCAGTTAAAGTGGATGTCTGGGACTTTTATACTGATGACCTATCCTCAGTATAGCACCTCAGTAGCTGATTAACATGGGTCCAACGCTCAGGACCCCTGGTGATCAGCTGTTTGCCGAGCTCTGTGTCATTACGGACAGAGGCAGATGGCACTGTCTGTAGAGCGGAGACCTGGGTTAGTATTGCAGGCTTTAGAGCTATGCCAGCATTACCAAACTGTGCTGCAGCACTACAGACAATGCTGTCTGCTTCTGACTCTGTCTACATCGGCAGGGGTCCTCTGCTCAGAATCCCTGGTTTCGGGCCTGCTGTAAATCAGGATAGATCATCAATATCAATATTCCAGACAATTACCTTTAGGGCTCAGTCACACTGGCGCATCGGCACCCGTACACCGGCGCTGATGCGCCCGTGTGAGTAAGGGCTCAGTTACACGGGCGCATCAGCGCCCGTGTTACTGCAGGAACGAGACAGCCGTACCTGAAGACGGCCGTCTCTCTGCAGCACCGGAGGAAAGAACATGTGACCGGCTTCACTGCTGGTCATGTGTTCTTTCATCAGCGCTGCAGAGAGACGTCCATCTTCAGGTACTGAGTAAAGATCACATTGTAACCTTATGGGTCTAAATAAATAACCAAATAAACCTCTGGAGGAAGAAGTCACATAGGCCCTGAAACAACTAGCAAGCTGGAAAGCTCCGGGCGTTGATCACATAGCAGCTGAACTGCTCAAACCAGTGTCATTCAAGATCCTAACCGACCTATGTCAAAAGATCTGGAGCTCCAAATCGTGGCCCAAAGACTGGATAAGATCTGTCTTTGTCACACTTCCAAAAAAAAGTGATGCTCAAGAATGTTCCAGTTACCGCACCATCGCCCTCATACCTCACACAAGCAAAATTATTTTAAAGATCATACAAAAGCGCACTGCGACAATTGTTGAATGGGAACTGCCGGACGTTTAAGCTGGCTTCCGCAAAGGACGTGGCACCAGAGACCAAATCGTGAACCTGCGCTGGATCATAGAGAAGACCCGGGAGTATCAAAAGAATGTGTACATGTGTTTCATCGACTACAGCAAGGCATTTGATTGTGTGGAACATGACAAGCTTTGGAAGTGTCTTAAGCAAATGGGCGTCCCAGAACATATTGAACAGCTTATAAAGTTGCTTTACAACAACCAAGAAGGAACAGCCAGGACAGCTTATGGAAACATGGATTGGTTTGGAATGGAGAAAGACGTACGGCAAGGCTGCATTCTATCACCAGTCCTTTTCATTCTATATGTAGAAGCCATCATGAGGCGATGCAGTTTGGACTAATTAGCAATCGGAGTCAGAATCGGTGGCAGAAATGTCTACAACCTCCGATATGCAGATGACACCACCCTGCTTGCGGAAAATGAAAAAGACCTGGAATATCTTACCCAACGAGTGCAAAAGGAAAGCAAACACATGGGACTGTACCTCAACATCAAGAAAACGGAAGTCATGATTGCGGTAAGCAACGGGACAGTGAACTTAAAAATTAACAACAAAGAAGTTGAGACGGTCCAAGATTTCATCTTTCTTGGATCCCAAATCGATTGCAATGGGCAATCTGGACCTGAGATCAAGAGACGGATTACACTTGGTAGGAATGCAATGCAAGGAATAGAAAAGATCTGGAAAAGCAAGGACATTAGCATTGCAACAAAAACCAGACTGGTCAATGCAATCATCTTTCCCATAACGACGTATGGTTGCAAAAGTTAGACGCTCTGGCAAACAGACAGAAGGAGAATTGATGCATTTGAACTCTGGTGCTGGAGGAGAATGCTATGGATACCTTGGACCAGCATGACAACGAACAAGGTAGTGTTAGATCACGTCAAACCAAAAATATCACTAGAGGGCAAAATCATCAAACAGCGGCTCTCTTTTTTTGGACATGTGATGCGTGCTAACTCACTGGAAACAGTACTAATGCTTGGCAAAGTCAGTGGAAAGAGAAGATCACAATTGTGTAAACATTTTTAATATTCATATGATTTTTCAAACTGTTTTGCTACTTGATAACTACTATACATTCCATTACAAGTTAGATTTGGAGAATAATACTACTACCGGTATGTACTAATGTGAACGGCATACTGTAGGTTGTAATTTATCCAAAAAGATATGCACTGGGGAGGCTGGGATTTGCATTGACTAAGAGCTTTTGCAGAAAGGGCTGTGGTTGGTTGACTATTGGCCCGTCCCTGCAATTCATCCAGAAATGTGTAAAAATAAAAAAAAAATATACTCACCTTGTCCCGGCAAAACGATGTTAGCCCATTGAATTCAATGGAGCCGGCAATACAGCCGGCTCCATTGAAAGCAATGGGCTGCCGGCGATCGCGGGATAAATTGTCGGAAAGGGGTTAAATATATAAGCTCTTCCCTGCAATTCATCCAGAAATGTGTAAAAATAAAAAAAATATATATACTCAACTGGTCCCGGCAGATGGAGTTCAGCGCGGCCAGCGGCAGTCCTCCTGAACTGCTCTGAACAGCTGTGAGTAGTATTCAGCAGCCGGGGATTTAAAATCCCCGCCTGCTGAATGAGCTGCCTCTGATTAGTCACAGCCTGACCAATCAGAGGCAGATCTCACTCACACACCCATTCATGAATTCATGAATGGGTGAGTGACTGCTGCCTCTCATCTGATTGGTCCCGCTGAGCCAATGAGAGGCAGCAGTCACTCACCCATTCATAAATTCATGAATGGGTGTGTGAGTGAGATCTGCCTCTGATTGGTCAGGCTGTGACCAATTAGAGGCAGCTCATTCAGCAGGCGGGGATTTTAAATCCCCGGCTGCTGAATACTACTCACAGCTGTTCAGAGCAGTTCAGGAGAACTGCCGCTGGCCGCGCTGAACTCCGTATGCCGGGACCAGGTGAGTATATATTTTTATTTTTACACATTTCTGGATGAATTGCAGGGAAGGGCTTATATATTTAACCCCTTCCCGACAATTCATGCCGCGATCGCCGGCAGCCCATTGCTTTCAATGGAGCCGGCTGTATTGCCGGCTCCATTTAATTCAATGGGCTAACATCGTTCTGCCGGGACAAGGTGAGTATATATTTTTTTTATTTTTACACATTTCTGGATGAATTGCAGGGAAGGGCTTATATATTTAAGCCCTTCCCGACAATTCATCCCGCGATCGCCGGCAGCCCATTGCTTTCAATGGAGCCGGCTGTAGTGCCGGCTCCATTGAATTCAATGGGCTAACATTGTTCTTCTCTGCCACAGCTGTTACAGCTGTGGCAGAGAAAAACGATCTTTATGCTGACAGTGTGTGTGGGGGGGGGGTCTCACTCTTGCCACTATTGTTGCTTAATAGTGGGACCTGTGAACTTGAGATGCAGCCCAACATGTAGCCCCTCGCCTGCCCTATCCGTTTCTGTGTCGTTCCCATCACTTTCTTGAATTTCCCAGGTTTTCACAAATGAAAACCTTAGCGAGCATCGGCGATATACAAAAATGCTCGAGTTGCCCATTGACTTCAATGGGGTTCGTTACTCGAAATGAACTCTCGAGCATCACTGAAAGTTCGACTCGAGTAACGAGCACCCGAGCATTTTGGTGCTCGCTCATCTCTAGTTATAGCCTCTCATGTGAATAAACAAGCATGAACGGACTTTGTTGTTTGCCTGGTGTTTAAACCCCCTGGAGCGTCACAATATATATTGTGAGACGGTGACTGGCAAGGTGCTGGAGGGCAGGTATATCTCGCCTAGGATGCTCTCCTATGCTGCTTTGGGGAGCGCTTGGGCAGATACGTGCCACCGAGCAGCCTGGGCTCGGTGGAGGAAGCCGGCAGTATAGTGTTAGTAGCATTAAAGGGGTTGTCTCGCGAAATCAAGTGGGGTTATACACTTCTGTATGGCCATATTAATGCACTTTGTAATATACATCGTGCATTAAATATGAGCCATACAGAAGTTATTTACTTACCTGCTCCGTTGCTAGCGTCCTCGTCTCCATGGTTCCGTCTAAATTCGCTGGCGGCTTGATTTTTTAAACGCGCTTGTGCAGTCCGGTCTTCTGCTCTGAGCACGAGCCGCTTCAGTGTGCTCGCCGCTACAGCTCTTCTGCGCATGCGCAGACGAGCTGTATCTTCTCGGGAGCGCGCTGGAGCGGCTATTCTGCTACCATCCTCTGTTAGAGGAAGGTGCAGAAACTGGAGCCGCCCAGCCGAGAAGCCCAGCCCAGCAGCCCAGCCGCCCAGGTAAGTGATGGGTGACGGACTGACGGGGGTGACGTGTGACTGACTGCCGCTGTGGCCCCGGAGCCTACCGCTGGGCCCCGGAGCCTACCGCTGGGCCCTGGGGCCTACCGCTGGGCCCCGGGGCCTGCCGCTGGGGAGCCGAGGCCTACCGCTGGGCCCCGGGGCCTACCGCTGGGGAGCCGGGGGCTAGCACGGGGAAGCCGGGGGCTAGCGCGGGGAGCCGGGGGCTAGCGCCGGTTACCTGCTGCCTGGCGGTGGGTGACTGGTCGGCCGCGTTCAATCCCGGGGTCCGGTCGGCAGCTGCGGGGCGTCTGGTTGTCAGGGAGACACAGCTGGTAGCGTCTCGGGAGCGCACACGTCGGGCTACAGCAAGCGACGGGAAAAGAGCCGGTGGCCATCTTGGGGAAACTTTTTATAAGTTGCTGAAACGCTGGAACTGTAAGTACAAACCAGCTAGAAAAGTCATTTACAGGGGGCTTAGTAATGTTTGCTTAATTAGGGGGACTGGGCAAAAAAAAAATATTACTGCTTCCTCGAGACAACCCCTTTAAGCTACTAACACGTTGTAGCAAGTAGGTGGCTCCAAACTGCATAATCTGGGCCGGCTTTTCCTGGAGTGACCAAAGTGAAGGGTGGGATGGTCCCTCCCACGTACCAGGTGTGGCTGGTACCAGGCCTTATAAAGCCTGGGCCTACAGGGCCTAGGGGGAGAGCTGAGACCTTTGCAGGTCTGAGAGTCCTGGCTGGCTGTGTGCAGGAGCCATTTGTTTACCAGTACGTAGACAGGGACGCTACATGTATAGTAAGTGCTCAGACGAGCAGGATTTACTTTATGTTTGCCTGATGTAAAGGCCTGTATTTTGCTTTGTTTGCTTGGAAATAAACCCAGGCAAAGCCTGGACTAAAGACTTTATCCTATGTGTCACTGTCTCTGACTGCTTATGCCCAGGTTGCTACCGATCCTAAACGCTAGTCCCTCACATATGGTGTTTGGATGCGGGCAGCCGTCTTAAAGAGACATACACCAATTAATGGACATTTTGCTGCAGCAGCTGGTGAACCGTTGCTAAGGGCAACCGCCCAAGAGAGATTGACTGGAGAGTGCTGTAACCCCCATGTCCTGGGTGAAAGCTGCAACGGCACAGCCATCAACAGCAAGCGTTGGCCCAGCAGCAACAAGTGACGGCGACCCAGCAAAAGATCCATGAGGAGGCCATGAGAGCTCAGGCCGAGACTAATGCTCTCCTGGCGCAAGGTGTGCAGAGGTCATCAGGTTCGCTCCCCACCACCCGTACCGTGGTAAAGACGGCCTTACAAAAGATGACAGCCACTGATGACATCGAGGCCTATCTCGCGGTCTTTGAGAGAGTGGCCGAGAGGGAGAAGTTACCGGCACCTCAGTGGGCTGAGGTAGTAGCGCCTTTCCTGACGGGAGAACCCCAAAAGGCCTACTTTGACCTCGGTGAGCAGGATACCAAGGACTATAATAAGCTCAAAGGTGAGATCCTGGCACGCTTGGGCGTGGACACCCATGTGCGGGCCCGACGCGTACACGCCTGGACTTTCACGGACGACCTACCAGCTCGCTCCCAGATGTACGACCTGTTCCACCTGGTGAGAAAGTGGCTGCAGCCGGAGGAGTCGTCCCCGGCAGAGATCGTACAGGAAGTGGTTCTGGATAAGTTTATTCGCTCGTTGCCCCCCGCAATCCAGCGCTGGGTGGGACAAGGAGGTCCCCAGGACGTGGACCAACTCGTGAGCCTCGTCGAGAGGTATAAAGCCACGGAGGACTTACTGCAAGCCGTGCCTCCTGGACGTTCCAACCCCGGGAACAGCAAGTCGGCTGGAGCCCCTGGTAAGACTGTTCCATATGTAAGGGGTGTCAAAAGTGTCCCAAGGGGAGGCGGCTCAGAGGGGGATCGTTTGGGGCAGAGGAGGAGCCCCAAATGGACATTCGGGTCCTGGGTAGAACCCCAAGGAGACCAGGCCTCCATACGATGTTGGCGCTGTCATGAGCCCGGGCATCTTGCTACAAACTGTCCACTTACCGTGGAACCAATGGACTGTGACTCTGCCCGGCAGAGGTCGATGTTCACACGGCCAGTGTGTTCTGCAGAGACTGCGTCAGAGACTGATCGACCATTATGTCACCTAAAGGTGAATGACTTTGCGGTGACAGCTCTACTGGACTCAGGGAGCTTGGTTACGCTGGTGCACTCCAGCCTGGTCGATCCCACAACCTTCACCAGCCGTCGCATGGGGGTTGTTTGTGTGCATGGGGACACCAAGGAGTATCCTATTGCCCTTGTACGACTTGATACTCCGTGTGGACTTGCCACCCATGAGGTGGGCGTCGTAAAATCCTTAATGCACACCGTGATCCTCGGGAGAGACTTTCCCCTATTTTGGGACTTGTGGCGACACCGAGGGTCGTCTGCAAATAAGGTTCATGATAATGCAAATGTGTATGATGTGTGTCCAGAACCGTTTGACCCTGAGGGTACGGTTCCAGCAGTAGGGGTGACCCAAGAGAATGGGGATAACTTTCCCTTAACAGTACTAGTGGGTGAGACGGAGGTACAGGACGAAGTGGTTGCTATGCCTGACTTAGAGGTCTCACGTGCCAATTTCGGAACTGAGCAGCTCCGAGACCCCACCTTAGTAAAAGCTAGGGAAAATGTTAAAGTAATAAATGGGGAGCCTCAATTCCCAGGGGCTGATACTGTGTTTCCACACCTTGCAGTCAACCAAGAATTGTTGTATCAGGTTGACAAGGTCCGTGAGGAGGTTGTGGAACAGCTGGTGGTACCTCAGTCCTATCGTAGGATGGTCTTAGACCTGGCGCACAAGCATGTGCTGGGAGGTCATCTCGGGAGCAAAAAGACTAAGGAACGCATCCTTCAGCGTTTTTTCTGGCCTGGGGTACATGGTGATGTAAAACGGTACTGTGAGTCGTGCCCGGAGTGTCAAATAACAGCTCCTATGCCCCATTACCGGAACCCCTTAGTGCCCTTGCCCATCATAGAGGTGCCGTTCGAGCGGATCGCTATGGACCTAGTTGTGCCCTTGGTAAAGTCTGCCCGGGGTTACCAACATATATTGGTGGTTGTAGACTATGCCACCCGTTACCCCGAAGCCGTTCCTTTATGCAATACGTCATCCAAGGGTATTGCAAAGGAACTACTTCACATGTTCTCCCGCACGGGCATACCAAAAGAGATCCTGACGGACCAAGGAACCCCCTTTATGTCAAAGGTCATGAAGGAATGGTGTAAGCTGCTGAATATTAAGCCCTTACGGACGTCTGTGTACCACCCACAGATGGATGGCCTGGTTGAGAGATTTAATAAGACCCTAAAAAGCATGCTAAAAAAGGTAGTCAATAAGGATGGGAAGGACTGGGACTGTCTGCTGCCATATTTAATGTTCTCAATCCGTGAAGTCCCACAATCCTCCACTGGGTTCTCTCCCTTTGAATTAGTTTATGGTAGACATCCCCGAGGGCTCCTTGATGTAGCTAAGGAGACCTGGGAGCACGAGTCCACCCCCTACAGGAGTGTTATTGAACACATCTCCCTCATGCAAGATCGAATTGCGGCGGTCATGCCCATTGTTAGAGAACATTTACAGCAGGCTCAAGAAGCCCAAAGCCGGGTATATAACCGGTCCGCCAAGGTGAGAACCTTCAACCCTGGGGATCGGGTACTAGTGTTGGTGCCCACCCTAGAAAGTAAATTCCTAGCAAAATGGCAAGGGCCCTATGAAATAATTGAGAAAGTCGGAGAGGTAAATTATAAGGTATACCAGCCAGGTAGGCGGAAACCAGAACAGTTGTACCATGTAAACCTAATTAAGCCATGGAGGGACAGAGAAGCCCTGACTGCAGTGAGCACCCCCCATGGTGGGGTCCCAGAGGTGTGTGTATCAGGGTCCCTGTCCAAATCCCAACAACAAGAGTCGAGGGAATTTATACAACGTAACTCAGATGTGTTCTCTGATATACCAGGGCGTACTGGTGTCATTAAACATGACATTATAACTGAACCAGGGGTAAAGGTTCAGTTGAAACCGTACAGGGTTCCAGAAGCCCGCAGACGAGCCATCTCAGAAGAGGTCAAGAAAATGCTAGACCTTGGAGTAATTGAGGAGTCGAAAAGCGAATGGTCCAGCCCTATCGTGCTGATACCAAAACCTGATGGCTTTCTGCGCTTCTGTAACGACTTCCGGAAGCTAAATGACGTGTCAAAATTTGACGCATACCCAATGCCGAGAGTGGACGAGTTAATTGAGAGACTGGGTCATGCCAGGTACTTTTCCACTCTCGACCTTACTAAAGGCTACTGGCAGGTTCCCCTTACAGAGAGCGCGAAAGAAAAGACTGCGTTTGCCACACCAGAAGGGTTGTTTCAGTACATCTGCCTACCCTTCGGTTTGCATGGAGCCCCAGCAACCTTCCAAAGATTGATGGATATCATACTCAAACCCCATCGTCAATATGCGTCAGCATATTTAGATGATATCATCATCTTTAGCGAAGACTAGGACAGCCATCTACCCAAGGTACAGGCAGTACTGAACTCCCTTAGAAAAGCAGGGCTCACAGCAAACCCAAAGAAGTGCGCCCTGGGTCTTGATGAAGCCCGATACCTGGGATATATAATAGGTAGGGGTATTATAAAACCCCAGGTCAATAAAGTTGAAGCCGTTCAGAACTGGCCACAACCCACAACTAAAAAGCAGGTGAGAGCCTTTTTAGGCATTGTAGGGTACTATAGGCGGTTCGTGCAAAACTTTGCGAGCATAGCAGCGCCCCTAACAGACTTGACCAAGAACAGTAAGTCAGTCATGGTCAAGTGGAACCCTGACGCAGAAAAGGCGTTCCAAGAGTTAAAACGGGCCCTCTGTAAATGTCCAGTGTTAGTCACACCCAATTTTAAAAGAGAATTTATTGTCCAAACAGACGCGTCCGATGTGGGACTGGGAGCAGTTCTGTCCCAGGAAGTAGAAGGAGAGGAACATCCCGTAATTTATCTGAGCAGGAAGCTCACGCCACCGGAAAAAAATTACAGTATTGTTGAACGGGAGTGCCTAGCCATCAAGTGGGCCCTGGAATCCCTAAAATACTACCTGCTAGGTCGGCACTTCAGGCTGATCACAGACCACTCTCCCTTAACCTGGATGTCACAGGCAAAAGAAAGAAATGCCAGAGTCACTAGGTGGTTCCTGACACTTCAAAATTTCAGTTTCTCTATTGAACACAGGGCAGGAAAGCTACAGGGCAATGCCGATGCCTTGTCAAGGATGCATTGCATGGCGGCTAAAGGTGTCCGACCCCACAGGCTCGAACAGAGGGGGAGGGTATGTGAGACGGTGACTGGCAAGGTGTTGGAGGGCAGGTATATCTCGCCTAGGATGCTCTCCTATGCTGCTTTGGGGAGCGCTTGGGCAGATATGTGCCACTGAGCAGCCTGGGCTCGGTGGAGGAAGCCGGCAGTATAGTGTTAGTAGCATTAAGCTACTAACACGTTGTAGCAAGTAGGTGGCTCCAAGCCGCATAATCCGGGCCGGCTTTTCCTGGAGTGACCAAAGTGAAGGGTGGGATGGTCACTCCCACGTACCAGGTGGGGCTGGTACCAGGCCTTATAAAGCCTGGGCCTACAGGGCTTAGGGGGAGAGCTGAGACCTTTGCAGGTCTGAGAGTCCTGGCTGGCTGTGTGCAGGAGCCATTTGTTTACCAGTACGTAGACAGGGACGCTACATGTATAGTAAGTGCTCAGACGAGCAGGATTTACTTTATGTTTGCCTGATGTAAAGGCCTGTATTTTGCTTTGTTTGCTTGGAAATAAACCCAGGCAAAGCCTGGACTAAAGACTTTATCCTATGTGTCACTGTCTCTGACTGCTTATGCCCAGGTTGCTACCGATCCTAAACGCTAGTCCCTCACAATATATATATATATATATATATATATATATATATATATATATATACACACACACACAATTTTTTTCAATCTAAATGGCTATAGAATGCTAAACGTGAAACTTGAAATAAACAGCAGCAGGGAGAAAACTCCTCTGATTAAAAAACTTAACTCTTCTTCACAGAGTTTTTTTGTGGTATTTTAGAGCATATGTAAAAAAAAACATTGCCTATAATTTGATTCTTTTGTTTTTACATGTGTTTTATTAGTTTTTTAATTGTCTTATTTTAAATACATTTTTGAAGTTTTTGTATTTTAACCACTTCCCATTCCAGGACATAAGGGTACGTCAAGGAGCATCGGGGTATGTATGAAGAGAGGTTGCGGGGGGGGGGGGGGGCTCTCTTCCCACAGCGCAGGCGTCAGCTTTTTATTACCAATAGCCACTATCAGCTGTTCGGCTGATCGCGGTTATTAACCATTTAAATGCCGCTGTCAATTCCATATGCCCCCCACGGTAAGATCGGGGAGCCGTGCAGGTGTCATGGCAGCCGGGGGCCTTCATCCCCGTGGGGTGGCTTGATAGACTGCCTGTTAAATGGCAGTATGACGTAATGCTATAGAATTACGTCATACTGCAGGAGCGATCAAAGCATCGCTGGTTTTAATCCCCCAGGGGAACTTTAAAGTAAAGTTAAAAAAATCAATAAAGTTTTATTCATTGTAAAAAAAAAAATTAATAAAAGTTTAAATCACCCCCTTTTGCCATATCTATTATTAAAAATCTATATCATAAAATAAAAATATGTATTTGGTATCGCCGCGTCCGAAAAAGTCCGATCTATCAAAGCAGTGCATTATTTTTCCCGCATGGCGAACGTCATCCGAAAAAAAAAAAATAATGCCAGAAATACACTTCTTTTAGTTACCCTGTCTCCCAGAAAAAAGCGCAATAAAAAGCGATCAAAAAGTCATATGTTTTCCGAATTTATACTATCCGAAACTACAGAACATCCCACAAAAAATGAGCCCTCACTCAACTATGTCGACAGAAAAGTAAAAAAGGTATACAAGTTTGGTATCGTAGTAATCGTACCGACCCATAGAATAAAGTTATGTCACTTTTGTTGTCGTTTGTGTGCCATAGAAACAAGATGCATTGAAATATGGCTGAATGTCATTTTTTTTTTCATTTTACTCCGCTTAGAAGTTTTAAAAAGTTTTTCAGTACATTATATGGTACTTTAAATAACAACATTGTAAAATACAACTTGTCCTGCAAAAAAACAAGCCCTCATACAGCGACGTCGATGGATAAATAAAGGAGTTACGATTTTTTTGAAGGGTGGAGGAAAAAACGAAAATGGAAAAAGAAAAAGGGGCCACGTCATCAAGGGGTTAAAGCTTATGGAGAAAAATGCCTGAAAAAACATGCTTTCAGCATTCTGTGTTTTGACTAGAAGGCCACCAACCTCAAAACTCCACTAAAATGTTTCAAAGCAAAACACTTTCTAGATATTCTCATTTTTCAGACAAGAAAGGAGAAAGGTCTTGACAGTTTTACCCGGAGAAGTAAATGAAGTCCATTGGTGGATTTTATTTTTCCTGGTATCAGTCTAGTAGTGCTTAAACCTTTTGCCTTTTTGTGATGTTAGTTTGAGTTGTTTCCCCCACCTTCCCTGTAGATGGTCTGGACACCTGATCTTCCTGTCTGTATATTCTGTGGGTCCCTTCTCCCTTCGCTTATCAGTTGCGGCCCCCAGATATCTGATGCCCTGTACGTTGTCAGTTGGGTGATATCTGACAACATGTTCCTTTTACATCAGATTTGTGTCTGACGCTCTTTCCCCTTTTTCAGTGAGTGAACAATTGAACTAGCTCCTGCTTTATTTCTGCATGCATGAGGTTCTGAATGGAGTTTTCGTCTGTGAGGTCAGCAGACTTTAGGTATGAACAATGACTTGTTCATTGTATGTCCAAAGGTGTGGCCAGCACTTGTTGTGAACAATGTTGTATTCTGAGTGGTGTTCCCGTAATGTTGCAGTCACTTGAAGAGAACAGGTTTGTGTTCTGCGTATATCTGTAGGTGTTGACTACACTAGGTGGGAACTGTCCTGCTCAGTGTGTGTGGTTTTCCCCTATCTGGTGTTTCTGCATATTACCATGTAGGGTGAGCCAGGCCCCAAGGTTCCAGTGTAGGGTCGTCCCTATTGGGACATTCACCCCGTTTGTACACAGGCTTCCCTTGTTGTGGTTTTAGTAGTCTTGTTAGAGACTGATAAGACAACAAGGACCCTTGACGTGGGCTTGTGAGCTTATGTATTCTGGCCAAAATGCAAACCAATATCTCGTACTTCCTTAATAGAAATTTTATCTGCCTATGTGTATTTGTACATTGGTAAGTATTTTGGCATCTGTTGTCTTTGTGGTTCCATGCATGCACATCGGTTTATGTTTGTTGTTGGTGTATGCATGGTCTACTCCATTTCTTTCCTTTACAGCCCTTATTTAGGTTGCGTTCATGAAGGACGTTGTTCCTATGGTCTGCATGGACGTAACAAGTACTTACTTTCATACTGGATATGATGAAACATCTCCCTGAATCAATCTATTGTGCATATGGATTATGGAGCACTATTAGCACCAGCATTACAAGGCTTCAACCCTACATTTGATGGTAAAATTGTTCTATTTTTTATTCTGCATTGGAGGCTCTGATTCATTTCTGGATGCGGTCTGTGGTTTTGTGGTAATTTGCACAAGTGTCTTTTGTGATTTAGAACCGCTTTGAGCAGCTTGATTATTTTTTTCAATATACAGATTTTTCATTTTAACGCGTATCAATTAAAGGTTATGTTTTACGATATCTTTACCCTTCTACTGTTTATAGCAGCCATTCTGTGTAACCATTGGACAGAATAACCACTTAATCTAGAATGTAAGGAATCTTCTTGTAGATCAGTGATAATGGATGGACTTAAGGCCCATTTACACAGAGTGATGATCGCTCAAAAATCGCTAAAAAGCGATCGTTTGAGTGATAATCGTTGCATCTAAACGTGCGGCCATCGTGCACTGCTAGCTGATCCTTAAATTCAGTCCAACCTAAAAATCGTCCTTCAGCCTTATCAGCAGTTCTCCATGGGGAGTGCTGATAGCATTGTTTCTTGTGGGAAAACAAAGGAACTGAATGCAGAAAAGAGCCCTCGAACTATTAACTGCTTTCAGCTAAGGCTTCATTTGCACACTTAATTGCTCTTAAGTAGCTGAGTAGCTACTTAATAGTTTATGCAAAATGATCGTTCAAAGCTGTCACTCAAACTGTCCTTTGAGCGATCTTTGAGCGATCATCGCTCCGTGTGAACAGCCCTTTAGAGTTGTATGGAATCAAATAACCCCTCCATAAAAGAATGTGTCAGTCATTGGCATAGCAAAAAAATGTATGTTAATAAGTTTTTTTAATGGAAGCAAACAAATGATTAGTTGTGCTAAGGTCAAACTGGTTAATTTTTCACAGGATCATATACAACTCTGTCCTTTGCTCTGGAGGTGAATGTGTGGCAGCTTTTCTGTTTTTCACATGTCACTTTCTTTCGAGGTATAGAACAGCTTTTTCTCTCTCTCTAAGGTGCGAGCGGTTGGTGGTAAGTTCTATTTTGCTTTCTACTTCTTTCTGAGGCACGGGGCTTGCTTACTTGGCTTTACAGGATGACTGTAAAATAATGGTGCATTTATTTCAATACAGAAATCTATTTTCCATCTTGTGTACTCGGCGGTCTCTTCCATAATAGATCACACAACAAGAGTGAACAGAATGCCCAGAGGAAAGCTAAATAACAAAACTGGATCACTAAATATTTCAAAATATTTGCTGTGCAAGGGAATAGCCTCCTATTTCATGTCTACATAACTGCAGACTGTGGGAAGAAAGTAATGTCATACAAGCCGCTTCTGCTTCGGTGAGCAGGAATCCCCTTCTGAGCTGAGCGGACTGTTAGAAAGAACTGACTTCTTTTCATCTACTCCTGCAGAGGATGAACGCGGCAGGGCTACACATTGTGCGGGTCATGTAAGGACAGTTTTACCTCTTCCTGCTGCAGTCAGTTTTAGCCTTCATAACCAGGCTCCATTTTTCAAAATTTGCATGTGTCCCTTTAAGTGGTAAGAACTCTGGAATGATTTTATTTATGCAAGTGATTCTGAGAATGTTTTTTTCATGACATATTGATTATTTATAAAAAAAAAAAAGTAAATTTAGGCCATGGTCAGACAAGCGTTTTTTTTTTTGTTTCTTTTTTGTGCCTGAACAGGCGCAAATAAAAATCATCTCTATTAGAAAAGTAAAGCAGTCACATGTCCATTTTTTAGAGGCGCTAAGTAATCACTCTTGCAAAAGATAGAACATGCGAG
Organism: Eleutherodactylus coqui; assembly: GCF_035609145.1. Classification (NCBI taxonomy): domain Eukaryota; kingdom Metazoa; phylum Chordata; class Amphibia; order Anura; family Eleutherodactylidae; genus Eleutherodactylus; species Eleutherodactylus coqui. The sequence continues at coordinate 231,604,048 of NC_089839.1, forward strand.
TGCAAATGCAAGCAGTCATGCGATTTTTCTACAAATGATTTGCGATTTTTAATTATTTTTTTTTCTGGCGCGGCTCTTCATGCGCTAAAAAATTGCTCGCCTGACCGAGCCCTTATAGAAATTTGAAAACATTTGTAATTTTCACTTGGCCAGATATTGCGCCTACCAAAGTGTGTTTTTTTCATGATGCTGCAAAACACCAAAAGATAGAAGATGCTGTGATTTTCATCCTTGCAGCATCACTCAGGTGAATAAGTCCATTCATATTGGTGCGACTTCTGTATGTCTCGCAATGCACAAAACCCAGTGAGATTCTCCCCCGTGTGAATAAGCCCTTAGACAAATAATCATACCACACAAAATAGGTAATAAATATCATTTACCATTTGCGTACTGTATGTTGGTACCATTTTGAAAGCATCATTTTATCCATTGTGGACATCAGAAAGCGTGTAAGTATTTTTCAAATTTTGCTGAAAATATCCCAAAGCATTTTTTTTAAGGGACCAGTTCAATTCTGAGGTGACTTTCAGAGGCCTATATATTAGAACCCCCCATAAATGACGCCATTTTAAAAAGTGCACTTTTCATTTCTATCAAAACGACATTCACAAATTATGGTTACTCTTTAGGTGTTTCACACGAACTAAAGCAAAGTATAATTTTTACAATACCATTTTTCTTGCAGATTTTCAATTCAATAATTCTTTTTACTGTAGTACAGAAGTTAACAGGTTAAAAAACTCAATATATTAGCCTAGGGCTAACTGCACACGGGTGAGCACGATTTTGGGCCCAGAAACTCTGCCTGATGCCACTCTCGGCAACGTGAGTTGTACCCGCAGCTGCGAGGCGATTTTCAGGCAAAAACGTCTCACATTTCTTCCGTAAATTTTGATCTTTTTGCACAACTTTCATGCGCAATAGCGGGAAGTTTTTCCCATTGATTTCAATGGAAAACCTCGCATCGCACTTGCATGCATATTTCACGGCATGCAAAAGTTATGTAATGTATTTAATGTCCCTCTTGAAATCAAAGGGCGAGGCATTCCAAGGAAACCGAAAAAATAGAACATGCCACGATTTTTTTCCTCTTAGCATCGCTTCGGGGTAAAACATTGCTCATGTGTATATATAGTGTAAAGAAGGCAGCATCCATGGCATTTGTTTCGTAACCAAAGGATACTTTATTGCATTTGGTCCAGATACAAGACAAACAGCAACGTTTCGATCCCAACTGGGATCTTTGTCAAGATTGATAAAGATCCAAGTTGGGATCAAAACATCGCTATTTGTCTTGTATCTGGACCAAATGGAATAAAGTATCCTTTGGTTACGAAACAAATGCCATGGATGCTGCCTTCTTTACACTATATTTGGACTATTGCTGGATCAGCATCCGATCTTGTTGGAGGCGATGCATTCATTTCAACATACTGCTTGACTTGTTCCAGCCTGGAAGGTGAGTGCTGCTGAACGTGTCTACTATTTTGGATTGCTCATGTGTATGGCTGCACTGAAGTGAATGGGGTCCATATTCACGCAAGTATTGTGTGTTTTGCCCATGTGAAAGTGGCCTAAGGGCTCCTTGATACAGGCGCGGTAATTCTTGGTTGGCTGTGTCACAGCCACAGCACGGCCGAAAACCACACAAACAAGAGGCAGCCGCGTCCATTCAGACGGCCTGGGTGCAGCTCTACTAAACTCCCTCCCCCTCTCCGCCCCTTACTAGCTGTCTGCAAAGTGATAGGGTGGGAGCTAGTGTGCTAATCTCCTACTCCGCCCCCTCCCTTTGTCAACAGCCAGCAATGGGCGGAGAGGGGGAGGGAGTTTGGCAGAGATGCGGCTAAACTCCCTCCCACCTGCCTTTTCCGGCAGCTCTCATAGGCTCCTATAGGAGCCTATGGGACTGGCTGATGTATTCCGGACGAAAAGATAGGTCCAGAACTATCTTTTCCGGACGGTGTAAAAACGGCTGTCTGGAATGCGCATCTTTTCGGGCCGGACGTTTTTACGCACTGGAAAATCGTCCATCTGAACTGATGCATTGGAATCCAATGAATCAGGTGGTCACATATATTGGCTGGCCGTGAAAACCCGGCCGATATATGCTTGTGTGAATAAACCCTAAGCCCGAGCTCACAAGAGTATGTTGTAAAACACTGCATGTATAATGCAGTGTTTTATCGCTGCGTGAACCAGCCCATGGCAGCGATATTTCACTATGCATGACAGTATATCTCATGTACGCTGTCATGCATAGTTTGACTGGTTTCATTTTTTTTTTTCCCCCGCTATGGCGCTTAGCAACATTGCGTATAAACACCGCACATACCCAAGCAACCAGTCTTATTTTTTTAAACTACACTGAAAAATTCAAGCTGAACTATAGGCAGACATGGGCTTAAATGCTCCTCAGTTTATTGCAATATGCATTTGTTAGCAGTAAGATCGGAATTTCATTGGATCATGAATTATATAACAGTAGGGGGGGCTAAGTTTTCCATTGACAAGGTCAGTACTTCTAATGAAAATAAAATTGAAAAATTCCCTTAAAGCAAAACATCCAGAAATGCTTTAATGAACATTTAGTAACAAGTATCATTGATAAGAAAGGCAACGATCTCCACAATCAGCTGCTCGGTCAACATAGCATGTCCTCAAGGCTGGCTTAGTGCTATTTCAGAACAATTTCCCCTTCTCATGAAATAAACTTTCAAATACTTTACTGGATGCCCCGGAGGTCGATTAATGAAAGTAATGGTGATGCTCGAGGTTCTATAGAGATCTGATGATTAGGATATGTACTGCAATTAGAATAGTCTTTAGTTTGGATCTTCTAAGATCTCATCTTCTCTTACAGTTTCTGTAATGACAACATAGGTTGTGGTGAGCTGACATTTATTGGAGAAGAAAAAAAGATGGATGACTAAGTGTTGGAGATGAGCGAGCATACTCGCTAAGGCAAACTACTTGAGCGAGTAGTGCCTTATGTGAGTACCTGCCCGCTCGTCTCAAAAGATTTGGGTGCCGGCGGGGGAGAGCGGTGAGTTGCGGAAGTGAGCAGGGGGGAGCGGGGGAAGAGAGTGAGAGAGATCTTCCCTCCGTTCCTCCCCACTCTCCCCCGCCCTCCACCGGCACCCAAATCTTTAGAGACGAGTGGGCAGGTACTCGCATAAGGCACTACTCGCTTGAGTAGTTTGCCTTAGCAAGTATGCTCGCTCATCTCTACTAAGTGTACTACCTTATTGTAAATATGTATCCACATAGCCATCCATTTTAGGGAGATACTGAATTGTCAATCTATGGCGGTCCCTTGTATTAATAAAAATGGTTGTAGCTAAAGCAGGCTTTGCATGATGCCCAGTGCTACTTTTGGTGAAATCCAAACAGCCTATCAGCACAAACACTTCATACCAATTGTCAAACACAGTGGTGGAGCAGTGATGATTTGGGCTTGTTTTAGAGTTACAAGAATTTGCACCTTGCAGTCATTGAGTCGACCATGAACTCCTCTGTATGCCAAAGTACTCAAGTTAAATGTGAGGCCAACTATCCAAAAGCTACAGCTTGGCCAAAACTGGTTCATGCAACAGGACAATCTTGCTGAGTACACCAGCAAATTTACATCAGCATGGCTGAAAAAGAATCATGGTGTTGCAATGGCCCAGTCAAACTTCAGACCTCAATCACATTGAAAGGCTGTGAAGGGACCTTAAAGGGGTGGTCTCGCAAAACCAAGTGGGGTTATACACTTCCGTATGGCCATATTAATGCACTTTGTAATATACATCGTGCATTAAATATGAGCCATACAGAAGTTATTCCACTTACCTGCTCCGTTGCTAGCGTCCTCGTCTCCATGGTTCCATCTAAATTCGCTGGCAGCTTGCTTTTTTAGACGCGCTTGCGCAGTCCGGTCTTCTCCTTTCAGCACGAGCCGCTTCAGTGTGCTCCCCGCTACAGCTCTTCTGCGCATGCGCAGACGAGCTGTCACTGCTCGGGAGCGCGCTGGAGCGGCCATTCTGTACCTTCCTCTGTTAGAGGAAGGTGCAGAGCTGCCGAGCTGTCCGGAGAAGCCGCCCAGCTGTCCCGCCGTCCAGCTGTCCTGGTAAGTGATGGGCCGGGGTGGCTGCCACTGCGCCGGGCTGCGCCAGGGGGGGGGACTGCCACTGCGATGGGGGGGCTGTCGCTGCGCGGGGGGAACTAGCGCTGTGCCGGGGGGGGGGCTGTCGCTGCGCCGGGGGAACTAGCGCTGGGCCGGGGGGGGCTGTCACTGGGCCGGGGGAACTAGCGCTGGGCCGGGGGGGGCTGCCGCTGGGCCGGGGGGGCTGCCGCTGTGATGGGGGGGGGGGGTGCTGCGCCGGTTACCTTCTGCCTGGCGGTGGGTGACTGGTCGGCCGTGTTCACTCCAGGGGTCCGGTCGGCGGCTGCGGGGCGTCTGGTTGCCATGGAGACACAGCTGGTAGCGTCTCGGGAGCGCGCACGTCGGGCTACAGCAAGCGATGCGAAAAGAGCTGGCGGCCATCTTGGGAAAAAGTTTTATAAGTTGCTGAAACGCTGGAACGGTAAGTAGAAACCAGCTAGGAAAGTCATTTACAGGGGTAATTAGTAATGTATGTTTAATTAGGGGGACTGGGCAAAAAAAAAAATTCACTGCTTCCTCGAGACATCTCCTTTAAGAGAGCTGTACATAAATAAATCCTCACAAACCTCAATGAATCGAAGCAACATTGTAAAGAAGAGGTGGATAAAATTCCTCCAGAATGATGTGAGACTGATAAACTCATACAGGAAGTTATTGCTGCTAAAAGTGGTTCTACAAGCTATTGATTCATGGAGTGTACTTAATTTTTCACACACTGCTTCTGCATTTTGGCCTAGTTTTTGTTGAATAATGATACAGTGTAATTTATCCCTTGTTACTGTTCGTCTGAAATTGTTTTTACCTATTTTAAGACCTTCTAAGGGCCTGATGTTTTTTTTAAAAATAATGTTATGATATGTAAAATCATATAATTCAAAGAGGGTGTGCTTAGTTATTTTCATGACTGTACGTACTTAAACCTGAATTGAAAGTTTTATAGTCCCTGAGTTACTGCTGGGTGGTCACCAGGGCAGGAATACTGCAACAGGAACAAAAACATTCTTAACTAGACACTGATAAGGGGGCAACAGTAATTCAAGGACCATAAAACTTTTACTCCCTTATCAGTGCCTGGTTAAAATGTTTATGTCTCTGTTGCAGTATTCCTTTTAAGTGCAAACTAATCGCATCCATATCTGTGCCTTGTCATAAGTATGTGTGTCATAAGTATGTATAAATATTCATGCCTTTTAAGATCTATTCCATTTTAAGCCTGAGGAAGAACCCGATAGGTTCGCAAGCTCGCTAACCTATCTACAAGATTACGTTGTTTTCATTATTTTTAAGGGATGCCTATTCAGATAATTCTCTATATATGGGGAAAATCATCCCTTAAGTAGGTCCTGCAGTAGCCAACATGTCAATAACGCTATCTTCCTGTAACCACGTAACTGTATGTCTACCATCTTTGTATGCCATACGCATGGTACAGTTTAAGATATTGCTAAAATAGCCTATGAGGCTAGACAAATTAAATTCCACCTGAAATTTCTCTTATGATTTAAAATTAACTGAAGACAGTAAGGCTGCCTTTCTCGGGCGTTGTGGTATCCTGTGGCAGAGATCCACCACAGGATACCGCCACCGGGGAGCAGGAGCCAGCAGATGGATCTTTGTTGCCAGCCTATCTGACAGATAGGCTGACCGCGAAGAATCATGGTAAATTCGCAGCATGCTGCAAATTGCCGCCCGCTTGCAGAGAATAGCTATGATTCTCGGCTTGTGGACAGGGGGGAAGCGCTCTCCATAGCAACGCTATGGAAAGCGTTCACTGCGTTCCCTGCGGCCAGATTATCGCCGCGGGGAACGCAATTTAAACCCGCCCATAGACAGGCAGCCTAACCGATGTACATACTGTATATTATGCTCGTCTTCTTCCATTTTTCAAATCTTATCCAAGAATGAAATCTTCCTAACTAACAAGTGAGTGTGGTACAGCAGGGAGTTGGTAGCTCTAGACCCCAATCATCATTTGCCCCCTGCAATGTTTCAAATTTAATGCGTTCCTGTGTCTTCTTCCATACCAAATCTCCAAATAAAGAGCTGACGTAGTAGAAGCCATTGAGTGGCAGCCAGATTGTAGAGTTATGTTGCACTTATAATAGTTGGGGCATTAGTACCATCTTAATTAAATTGTCTGTCCAGACCACTGAGAGCATCAGTTTGCACCATGCTGCTGTCTTCTGCTCGAAAGTAATCAGAAGAGGTTGTAGATTGAGGGTCTTATAGTCCTGTGTAGAGGTTGATATTTCTGACACACTTTGTCAATTGTCCAAAGTGCTACTTTAAAGTCATAGTCTAAAATGCCAGACATTCTGCACCTACAAACTCCTGAGATGTGAATCCAATGCTTCATGTAGCTGAAACTCATTGAACCCACTAAGTGATCTTTAAATAATGGTAATAGCTACAAAATAGTTGAAAGTATTTTATAGATTCTGTACTGTACTATACACAGGGACAAAGCAATGCAATGCTTGCTTCAAACGGATGAAAGGTGCAGTTGCATTAGGTTTTACTTGCCCTGGAAGCTGATCGACTCAATGGGACCCACCTATCCCACCCACCATCTATCATTGCTACTGTAAAACCAAAACCCATGACACCAGAGTGAGCAGAACCAAATACAGTGATATCCATTTAGCAAGTAATGACATTTTAAAGGTGAGGTTGCTGGGTAAATAATCAGCACTTAATAGATCAGAGTGATTGTTCATTACATACAGATTTCCATATTTATGTGAGAAAATTGACATATATATGGCTTAATTTTGTCTATAACCACAGATAATGCCGGTGAAGACTGTAGCTGTGATTGGGGCCGGAGCCAGTGGTTTGACAGCCATTAAGTGTTGTCTTGATGAAGGACTTGAACCTACATGCTTTGAAAAAAGTGAAGATATCGGGGGGCTGTGGCGATACAAGGTGAGAATGATAACATTAAAAATGAGTGATGATAAACCATTGAATCCCTTTGTAACCACTGAGGGTAAATTCATGTCAACATACTTCAAACTGATGTTAGCCTTCTAAATTGCTTACAGACACGCACAATTTTTCAAATGTGCTTACAAAATAAAGCAAACAAACGGAATGATTTATTTTATCTTATTTTAAAAAATGGTATAGTATATATGTAAATTGTGATATACTGCAGTTGAAAACATGAAAACCAGTCAGTTTTTAAAAGTTTTCCCCAATTTTGGTGTTTATTAATAAATATATTTAAATTGTATCAATCTACTTTTACCAACTAAATAAAGTAGAATACGTGACGAAAAAATTGTGCCAGAATTACTGGGATGTGTAAAACCTTTACATGGTATTCTCTCTTGAAATGACCTAGCCATATGAGGGCTCGCTTCTTTTTTTGGGACGAGTTGTATATTTTAATGGCACTAGATATGAGCGAGCACGCTCAGTAAAGGCAGATACTCAAGCGAGCATCGCTCTTCTCAAGTATCTGCATACTTGTCCGAGCAAATGCGGGGTGGCGGCGGGGGGGGGGGGGGGGGGGGGAGCGGGTGGGAGCGGGGAATAGAGTGAGAGAGATCTCTCTGTCTTCCACCCCGCATTTGCTCGGACGAGTATGCAGATACTTGAGAAGAGCGATGCTCGCTTGAGTATCTGCCTTTACCGTGTGTGCTCGCTCATCTCCAAATGGCTCCAATGGTACATATAATGTGTTGTATAACTTTTATCACAATTTTCTTTTGGGGGGGAAGTGTAGATGGGAAAACGAACAGAAATTCTGATATTGTTTTGGGGTTTTGTTTTTACAGCGTTCGCTATTTGGTAAAAAATAATACAATAACTTTTTTTGTTCTTACCAAGTTTATATAGATTTTATACTACTTTATACTACTTTTGCACAATAAAAATACGTTTTTAAAGAAAAACAATTGCATCTGCATCAATGCATTCTAAGACCCATGACAAACTTATTTTTCAGGCAATGGAGCTCTGTGAGGTCTTGTTTTTTGTGGAATACCAGTAGTTGTAGTTTTTATTGGTACCCTTTTGTGGTACATGTGACTTTTGAATTGCTTTTTATTACATTTTTTAAAATTATTTTTATGGCATTCACCCTATGATATAAATAATAGATTTGTATTGTTTGGGTCAGTAGGAATGTGGTAATATTTATTATATGTTAAAAAAAAAAAAACTTGGTATGTTATCCATTTCAAACTGGATTTTTCTATCATTAAATAAAGCTTTATTGAACTTTTTTTACACTATTTTTAGTCCCTAAAGGGGACTTAAAGATGTGATCGTTCGAGTGTAGTACAATGTATTACTTATATAGTGCATTCTACTAATTCTATGACAGTAGCCATTGCCAGGCTTCCGTCTGCCATGGGAACCTATTGATATTTTGCAATCGCACTGCGGGTCTCTGGTGGATGACAGAATCCCCTTTCCCTATCATCTGCTTACATGTTGCACTTGCTATTGATTGTGCCATGTAAGTGGTTAAACTGCCAGAATCTGAGGTTTCTCTATTCCTGGCTGTTAGAGCAGGAGCCTGGCTGTTAGTAGTCAGCTAAGTCACTGTCTTAAAAAGATGTATGTGCAAGTTGAAGGACCATTAGTGAGGTCAATAAAATGGTATATTGGTGGTCACTTAAGGGTTAAATAACTTATCTTCGTGAGACAACCCCTATAATAGAAATAGATATTCTTTTATTTTAAGTCTCCTTGCAACTTCTATAGAACAGAACAGTAACAAGACTTATTTTAAAAGGCTGTATCATACCAGGTACTGAATAATTATATTTTAGGACTACTGTATTATAAAGCAATTGTTACTTGTTTCTAACAGGAACATTCTGAAGGTGACAGGGCCAGCATCTATCAATCTGTGATTATCAACACATCAAAGGAGATGATGTGTTATAGTGATTACCCGATTCCTGAACATTTCCCAAATTACATGCACAACTCCAAAATTATGGACTATTTCCAAATGTATGCCAGGGAATTTGACCTTCTAAATCACATCCAGTTAAAGGTATGATAATCTAACTCCAGTTACAGCTGCACTCTGACAATGTTCCTACACTCCTTTTACATGGCAGCATTTTAATGCATAGGAAATATACTCATTGTCAAAAAACTCAAGCACCTAGGAGGAGTTATCGGAATGAGACGAGACTCTCTATGTGTGATCGCAACATTGATATAAGTAAGTGATTACAACATCAGAGCAAAAGGATAATTTATTGTGAAGATCTGACCCTTTGAAACTTGGATGCAAGATTTGATATGGGCAGGCATGCAGTCATACAAGTTCTGAATATCGGTCCACATTTACTGTAACTGAGCCTCTAGATCATGCAAACTCATAGGCTGTCAAAGTTGGCATTCCAGATGGTCCCATACATGTTCTATTGACGCTACATATGGAGATCAGGCAGACCACGGGAGTTTGGCAATGTTGTGGGGACATTCCTATGACACCTCTGCAGTGTGCAGATGAGCATTATCCTACTGGAAAATGCCTTTTGGAAGCTACCATGAGAGGAACACATGTGGCTGCAGGATGTCCTGAACATATCGCTGAGCTGTCATTGTCCTTTATACTGCTACTAGGGAAGACTGACTGTCCAATGCAATGCTCCCTCCCTCCCCAGACCATGACATTAGCAGTAAGGGCAATGTGTCACTCCATAGCAAAGGCAGGATTGAGGTACTCTCCCCTAGGTCTCCAGACACTAGCATGGCTGTTGTTAGTGCCCAAACTAAACATGGAGTTGTCGCTGAAGAAAACTGGTTCCACTCCATAGCAGTCCAGTTTCCTTGTTCATGGCACCACTACAAACAGATGCACAAGTGGATGTCAAAGGCAGTACACATAATAGGCTCTGTAAGACCAAATATCCTTCAACCAAGCACCTGCAAATGGTTCAAACGGACACATGGGCCTGTAACAATAGTGCCACTTGTCTCTGGATAGTGGACAAAGAAACAGTTGGAGCTACCCGCACTTATCAGACAATTCTTTCTACTGATGATCTGTTGAGGACCTCCTTGTATGTGTGCCCAAGACCTCCAACAGTCTGGTCAGAACGGTCCGGGTAGCAGGCAATTCCTCCATACGACCATGCAATTGTGGGGGGTCAAACTCAGACCGTTGAGCTGATGCTGTCTGCTTCCAAATTGGTCTTTAGGGGTGAGTACTCAGTCGACACAAATGGACAGCCACATGCAAGATGGGATTGCCATGAGTGAAGTGAAAGTTTATTCAAAGAGTTTACAGTTATAGAAGATTTTTGCTGATGTAGTTATTTGATTACTGCGCATGCCCAAGGCTACATAACATCTGCAGATTTTAATTGACAATACACATCTTTCAAAGAAGTCTCCTACATGAGCAATACATCAATGTCCGGTGACAACTGTATCAAAACAAAATGTTCCTGGACGCTTCTTACTAGAAGGGAGTGAGCTTTCTCAAGGAAAGAAGACATGGGAGAGAGAAAGCTGATAAGACATATGTGAACATATTCAAGGTCATTATTATAATTGGGATCTAACATCTTTCTAGGTAAAAGGTGAAATTTAATACAGATACATGTATTAAAGCAAAACAAGCAAAGAGATACAAAATGAAGTCGCTGTAGTCTATTATTAAAGCGTCGACCCTTACACGTATAAACTTAAACCTTTAGCAGAAGAAGACGCAAATTATAAACACATAAGTATTCTGTGAAATACACTTATCAATTTAAAGGCATAAACCTGAATTAACCCCTCACACAATAATGCACTCCCTATCAAACTCTTTTAACTGGGCAAAATCTCTGTACGTTGTAGAGTCGCCTAGTGGTCCACAAGCTCTACACAAGTGGAAAAGGAGGTCCACTACACACAAGTAGCCTCTGAGAGCCTTTTATAGTACAACGGTGAAAGCACTTTTAGGGCCTCAGGTGGCAAGACTGTTCATCGAATCACACCACAAATCTCATCATTTGCATATCTGCCTGAGATGTAACTGCATGCCGAGTTTTGCAGCACAAAGACAACTTCTTCTAGGTGCTTGATTTTCACAAAGAGTATACATATTTACATGATAAAAACAGACTAATGTCTGATCTAATTCTGCCATCTTCTGGAAATACTCATACACTTATATAGATTTATTATTTAGTAGTGATGCTTGAACTTTAGATCTGACTTTGTCATCGAAATTTTATTTTCAGAAAACACATTAATTTATTTTGTTGACAATATGTTTTATATAAATTAGATCTGAGGGGACCCAGGAGAGGGGAGTGTAGGATCTTTTATTATTTTCAGGCATGTAGAGCATCAATTTAAACAAAAAAGATAACTCAGACAATCCCTTTAATGGTAATAACAATGCCATCACATAGTCTTGATATCAGATATTGAAGGTTGTGCAGGTGGTGGAAAATCTTCAGATCCAGAAAACACATTTTGCTGTTGCCCACACTGTCAAACGCGCCAACATGAATGCGGATGAAATTATGGAGGACCACAAATACTTAAAGGGGTTTTGTCACTAAAAAATAAAAATTCTATACTTGCCTATTCCTCCCCCATCAGTCTACTTACCAGATCTTCACCTCCCCCATCTTCTCCTGGCTCCTTCAGTCCAGGGGGTGTGGTCACGTCACCTCCAGCTGCCTGATTCTTCTCCTTCATGTGAGGTTAAGTACATTTGGTTGGCAGTCTTCTGCGTGCCAACCAATGAACGTTACATCACAGCTCACCGGCCAGCAGGGGGACTGTCTATCTACTTCAGAGATTGCTCATGCGAGCTGTCTCCTGAAATAGATTACAATTCCTTCCTAGACAGTAAACGCTACAGCACAGGAATGCGATCTTCACTGACCCGGCCGGAAGGAATATGAGGAATGCAGCCTTCATAACAAGCTGGGCCCAGCGTGTGGTGAGGTGACCCAGGACACTGCAAAAGCTCAGCTAGGAGAAGATGTGCTAAGGAAACTGACAGGGAAGGAACAGGTAAGTATAGATATTTTTTTAAATGACAAAACCCCTTTAAATCATAGTGGTCAACCTTTCCAGACCCAGCTGAAGCGTGCAAACCCCCACTTGCTGACTCGTAGTCCAAAAACACATTTCACAAACTGGAGTGAGTCTGTACTTAAAGACTTGTCTTCTGTTATGAAGACCATGGCGGGGAAAGGGATGCAGAACATGTTCTGTAAGTCCAAATCCCTCATTCGCAACAATGACAAAGGGAACAGGCAGCCCTGTGGATGCAGGAAGGTTGTAAGGCGCCAGAAGGAAGAGCTAAAGCCGCTGCTCCATTTGAGAAGGCCTGAAGATACGAGTATTAGCAGTGCTCCCACAGGCCCCAATATCAACAATAACAAACTGGTAATTACTGCCAGCCAAGGCCAACAGGACCACCACAAATCTTGTTTGTAATTGAAATTTCAGAACCCCGAGTGTGATGACTTCCGTATATACTTCCTATCCAGCGCCCCAGTACAGTTTGGAAACTGCTGAACTCCAAAAACCAGCTGCAATCTGTAACCACTGATTCACCATTGGCTGTGGCATCACTGGTCACTTTAGACGATGCCAGATTACGTTGCATCCATGCTGGACAATATAGCATTAAAAATGCTGCGGTTTTTTCACGCACTGGTGTGCATGGCAGAATGAAAGTCCATTGACTTTCATTGCCTGCATTTATTGCGTGTCACACACGTGTTATACACAGTGAAAAAACACCCATGGACATTAGCCCAACTGTTTAAGTGCAGTTCAGCAGTTAAAAACTCCACCCTCCACCAGCCCCAGGACCCAACCAGCCGCCCTTCTTCCTGGAAACTTTCTTGGTGGGTTTAATGCCACCTCTGCTATAAACTTAAAACTGATTTGCAGACAGTCACTACACTTATCAATGTGTGTTTGTAACTTTCTCATGATATTTAAGTCCAGATGAAGCTTTTATTTTTCCTCCTGTACAGTAGGCCCATTGTTCTACTAATTAAGATCTGCCTTTGGTGTGCATAATTAATTCATTAGTATAGTCTGCTATGTAAATATATTTCAGACTGCAGTGTGCAGTATAAGGAGAAGTCCAAACTTTTCAACTACTGGCCAATGGATTGTCACCACTGAAAAGGAAGGAAAGCAAGAAGTATCTGTTTTCGATGCTGTGATGATCTGCACTGGGCATCATACGTTTCCTAATCTACCATTATCTTCTTTTCCAGGTAACTGAGTCTGTCTTGTATTATGGTTCAGTATACTAAAAGTGCCTATATACAATGTAGTGGCCCATTGTAGCCGCATGTGGCTCATGGCTGACTACCAGGCAGCACTTGCACTTTTTATTCTTTCAATTATCAAGTCCAAGTGCTGTCTGGCAATCAGTAGAACTCTGCATGTGTTTACAGTGAGATCCGCAGATTTACCTCTTAAGTCCCATTTACATGGGACGATTATTGCTCAAAATTCATTTGAGCGATGTATTTTGAGCGATAACCGTTGCATGTAAATGTTACCATCGTTTGCTTTTCGGCTGAACAATGATTTTATGTTGAGTTTAAAATCCATCATTCGGCCAGAGAGCTGATAGCAGGGACTGCACGCTGTGATTCTACATGGGAGCGCTGATAACATTGTATTCAGTTGCAGTACCACAGCAGACCAAAGGGGCTGTATGCAGATAACAGTCCACCTGCTGTTCTCTGCATGCAACTCAGGGAGGCTCATTTACATGCAAATGAAACTAATAAGATACTAATGGGCATTAGAGTCCATTAGCAGCTTCTGCAAAATGATCGCTCAAACTGTTCATCGTCCTATCTTTTGAACGAATTTTGAGCGATCATCTTTGCGTGTAAATGGGGCTTAAGACTTAACCGAATGACACCTACAAATGCTAAATACCTGTTTATCGGAGTGACATGTATAACTTAAATTCTTTTTTTCATATTCAGGAATTTTATCAGGCAGCCAGCTACAACAACCTGGTTCCACTCCACTTTAATTCCCCAATATGGAAATACAAACATTTTTGAGTCTGCGTGTAGCCTAAGGCCAGATTCACATGAGTGTATGTGTATTTGTGTGTTTGCAGAACGTTGCTTTTTACACATTCATCGGCATATTTTACTTTACTTCTTGCGTACGGAAGTTGGGCGCAATTGTGTATGCAAAAAAAATCCGCACCAATGCCTTAATTAGTCAACTTAGTTCAAGATGTGCTCTTTTTCTTGCGCAATTGTGCAGTGTTTCACACATCTCCTATTATATTTTGCGTGCATTTGTGCATCCACATTGACTTCAATGGAGAATTTTGGTGTGCAAATGTGCAGCAAAATAAAGCATGTTGCATTTTTAGGGGGGGACCACAAGGCGCAGGAAAATACATACATGTGAATGAACCCATTGAAATCAGTGTGTGCTATTCACTGCGCAGTGCAAACATAAATGCGCAAATACGCGTGCAAATATGGTTGTCTGAGAAATTTGACCTTAAGACCAAATTTTTACAATTTTCATGCACAATATTTGACCTATTGTGATATGGTCAGATATTGTGCGTCAAAAGAACACATTCATTTAAATCTGTTTATTTATGAGTGATTTGTTTTTTTTGGACTGAAGGTCCAAAATAGCAAAATTACTGCATGTGCTATTTTTAGGCAATTCTTGTATAAGAACTGCCCTTTCCTTCTTATGGCAGTCAAAAAAAATTGTGTCGCATTTGCATGTCAATGCTTCATCTGAGTGCGATGCAATTTTTATATCTTTACTATTGAAAAAATGTACTATTTTCGTGTACTTGAAAATCGCATGTGCTGCAATATGTGTTTTTCACTCAAAATGTACTAACAGGTAAAAAATGCAGGTTTGGATGTGTAATGTCGGTCTGAGTTTTTTGGACTGATATCGCACTTGCACATGTGAAAGCACCCTACGGCCTCGGTCACACGGGCGTTTTTTCCCGCGATTTGCGGATCGCATAACGGATGCACATCCGCAAATCGCGTGACCGGGGCCGACCAGCGTTTTCAGTGAAACTGCCCCGCACTGCCCGCTATGCACAGTTGTTCACCCATTGAATTCAATGGAGCCGGCAATACAGCCGGCTCCATTGAAAGCAATGGGCTGCCGGCGAGCGCGGGATGAATTTTTGGGAAGGGCTTAAAAATATAAGCCCTTCCCTGAAAAACATCCTAAAATGTGTAAAAAAAAAAAGTATACTCTCCTTTTCCCTGCAGCCGGAGTTCAGCCGCAGCCAGCCGGCAGTTCTGAATGAATTCATGAATGGGTGAGTGAGACCTGCCTCTGATTGGTGAGGGCTGTGACCAATCAGAGGCAGCCAATTCAGCAGGCATTTTAAATCCCCGCCTGCTGAATACTACACAGAGCAGTTCCGGAGAACTGCCGGCCAGACGCGGCTGAACTCTGGCTGCAGGGAAAAGGTGAGTATACTTTTTTTTTTTTTTACACATTTTCAGGATGTTTTTCAGGGAAGGGATTATATTTTAAGCCCTTCCCCGAAAATTCATCCAGCGCTCGCCGGCAGCCTATTGCTTTCAATGGAGCCGGCTGTATTACCGGCTCCATTAAATTCAATGGGCGAACATCGTTCTTCAGCTGTGGCAGAGGAGAGCGATCTTTAGTATATGTTCTCAATGGAGTCAGCGCTGCTGCCGCCGGCCCCATTGAGCGCATACATAAAACACAGCGATGCGCAGAACGCAGATAGGCGCGTTCTGCGAATCGTTGTATCCTATAATTGATCGCACACCCGCATAAAAAGGACATGTGACCGATCACATTGGGGTGCATTTGGTCTAGTGATCTGCAGATCGCAAGCCCGTCTGCAGATCTGCCCAAAAAACGGCCGTGTGACCGAGGCCTAAGGAGTAACTGACATGTCAAAAGCTTTGTTCAGTGAGGATTCCACTGCTGAGACTCCCGCTGATCGCTAGACGGAGGAGTGTGCAGCGCTCAGCTGAGTGCTGTGTCCCTTTGACTGTCTTTGCTGGTTTTTAGGGCATTGCATATTTTTTCAATGCAGTTGGTAAAATCCATGGCATCCATAACATATAAGGCATGCTGGGGATTTGTAAATCTGCAGCTGCTGAATACAGCAGGGTGCAGGGATAAAGCACAGAACCAAGGGTCACTAGTAGAGTGGAAAGGCTGAGACAGGTCAAAGGACAAGGCTGAAGACAAGTTGGGCAGAGAGCAAAAGGATCAGAGTCAGCAGGACTGAAAAAATTCTAGATTTTTTGGATATTTCTACTGTGAATAGGCATTGTTAAAGAACCCCATTAATTTGCACTGTACTGGGCTGTACTGTTTAATTTCAGTTCAAATTCCAAAACCTAAATTTTGCGGGAGTTGCCTATGGGCCTTACCAGTCTACATACTCTGAACGATTATCTAACCAGTCTGAACCTGGATTCTAATTCTGTTCTTGCAGCGGAGGCTTTCACTAATGGCCTAGATTCAGCTTGTACTAACGTGTTCATGATGATGAATGTAATTAATAATGTTTTTTATTATGTGCTACTAAGCAGATTGACAGTAACTTCTCATTTACTTGCCCACATGTACCTAAAATTAAGAAAGTGAAATTCAAAAGCCGTTCTGCTTATATGCATTATTTTGTATGGTAGTATGACACAATGGACTTATCTGGTATTTATTCTATTTATTCCCTTTAAGGAATAGAAAATTTTAAGGGGCAGTACCTGCACAGTCGGGATTATAAATTCCCTGATGATTTTAAAAATAAAAGAATTGTAGTAATTGGAATTGGAAACTCTGGAGGAGACATAGCTGTGGAACTCAGCAGGACAGCACAACAAGTATGTATCCTGCATGAGAATTTGAAATTCAAGTATTAGTAATTTAATTGCTATGAACATCTTTGCACCATTTTTTATTGCTCATTTCCTTACTAAATGCAAAATTAGCAACATTCTAAATAGTCTGTGTTAAAAATTCTATAATTTTGTTGCTGTAAAGTGTGTGTGCCGCTCCTTCCTGCGGCTTCTGACAAAGACCCAACAGCACACTGATCCTGGCTGCGTTGGCTTTTTCTACTTTCCACCTTTTTCTTAGTGCTACAGTAGATTTACACATGGCAAGTCAGTGTGGAGAGGGTAAAAGCATCCAAGCTTTCAGGGAGAGCAGATCATTTAGGCTGTTGATAGGAAGGAATGCACACACAAGAGAGTTTACAGGCTGTGTATTCGTGTAGCTCGGTATCAGTGTGTTATATGTCTAGACTTAAATGTGGAACCATAAGACTGTAACTGGTTTGGAACAGACTAGACTGGGGTGCAGAGTCTGATTTTCACCCTTAACCCCTGCCACTGGACTCTGCTGTAGAATAATCCCCCTATCAAGGTCCCAGAATAGTCATCAGTTTATAGCTGAACACAGCAGGATGGAAGAACAAAACACAGCCAAGGGTCATCACCGGTAGAGCGGACAGGCTGTGATAAGCCAAAGGACAAGGCTAAAGAGAAGACGAGACTCAGAGCCAACAGAACTCAACTGGAGTGTGATACCAGAAGAAACAAACAAAGTCAGGGTCCATGTCAAGACTGAGAACCAGGGGATCAACAAGGAACCAAAAAATCCGAGTCCACAAATAGGCTAAGAGTTGGAATTGGAAACCAGCTGGAGCCAGATACCACAGGAACAGGAGCCAGGTGGAACCAGAACAGGCTTGATTTGTACTGACTCTCAAGCAATGAGAGACCTTTCTGGGTTTAAATGGCAAGTCTTGTATATATTCCCCTTTCCACATACAATAATGGTTTACAAAGATATATAGTTATTAAATAATACAATTTATACCAGGACCAAATATTAATACATTAGTATTTAAATAGTACCTCCATATTGATATTAAACAAAACACAATATTACCAATGACAGCAAGCTGCCTAGACTCTCCGCTCCCTCACCCGTGAGCCCCAAAACGTAGTTTATGGGGCTCAAACATGACGGGTTCCCTTTAATTCCAATGACTCACAGATGACATTTTCTAGTTGTACAGTAGTTGTTCCATTTTAAGTTTAATGACTTATGCCTTCAGTTTGCTGCCCAGACATCTTTGACTCCTTACTTTACCAGCATCCTCCCTACCTTTTACCAGCCTAAACAAACTCCCATGTTATTTACAATAGGAGATAAAAAATGGCACACCTGGTTGGCAATCATAGAAGCCAAAAGGAAGAAATCAGTATAGATTTAAGCCTTTCAGGATTTTCTGCATGTCTCTGAAATAAACTGGAAAGTTTATCTCCTGTTTTACTTTTTTCATTAATGTCTGAGCACTGTTACCTGAAGATCAGACAAGATGGTAGCTGCCAAGGTCATATACAGAAAATTAGTTTTTTTCTATCTAGAATCAGAAAATAAAATAGCATATTACCAAATGGGATATGTTTCATTATCTAGTTGTATTTAGTAAGAAAAATAGCCATGGCAAAAAGTTTTGAGACTGACACAAGTTTTGTTTTTCACAACATTTGTTGCTTCAGTGTTTATAATCATGAATTGAAATAAATTGCAAAGAAGGCTTCAGGGCACCCAAGAAAGTCCATCATGTTCCAGGACTGTGTCTTGAAGAGGACTCCGTTACGGAATCGGTTCTACACCAGTGCAGAGTTTTCTCAGGAATGGCAGCAGGCAGGCGTCAGTGTATTTGTACATGCAATCAGGTTAAGGCTTTTGGAGGCCAGCCTGGTGTCAAGAAAGACAACAAGGAAGCCATTTCTCTCCAAGAAAAACAGCAAGAGCAACCTGGCATTCTACAGGAAGTACAAGGATTGGACTGCAGAAGACTAGGGTAAAGTTATTTTCTTTGATGAATCTCCTCTAACCCTTAGAGTATTTGGGTATTCTGGAAGAATAATTGTCTGGAGAAGAAAAGGTGAGCACTACCATGAGTCCTGTGGCATGCCAAGAGTAAATCATCCTGAGAACTCTCATGTATGGGGTTGCTTTTCAACCCAGGGAGTGAGCTCACTCACAATTTTGCCTAAGAACACTGCCATGAATGAAGAATGGTATCTATCATCCAAGAGCAACTTCTCCCAACGAACCAGGAGCAATTTGTACATGGACAATGCTTTTCATAGCATGATGGAGCACCATATCACAAGGCAAAACTGATAACTAAGTGGCTTATTGAACAAATCGTTTCAGTGCAAATTTGTTTAAACTAAACCGGAAGTCCATAAAAACTCCTAAAACAAGTACAAAACCCCTTAGACGTGTACACTGCCTAAGAAGGGAGGGTGTAGTTCAGTGGTTCGCGTTGTTGCCGTGCAGTGCTAGGATCCTAGCTTTGGGCCTGAGATTCGGGTTTTTGTCTAACTAAATTTTCTGCAGTTTGTCCCAATTTCATGTTCTACAGGTTCAGTTCACTCATCTCTATTCAGGACAAACTTGCTATTTCTTTTAAGAATTATATTACCTTATCTGATATGAAGAATTTTTTCTTTCTCGTAAGGTTTTTCTAAGCACAAGAAGAGGTGCTTGGGTTACAAATCGTGTTTCCACCAACGGCTATCCAGTGGACATTGCAAAGAGTTCTCGATTTGGAAGCATATTTCAAAAAACTCTGCCTACATTGGTGAACTACATGGCAGAAAAAGCACTCAACGACAGATTTAATCATGGCAATTATGGGCTCCTGCCTCAGCACAGGTAAAATGTAGAGCTTCCTAAGATATTATTGGCATTTATTAATTCTATTTTGTAGATTATAGTGAGCAAATTCTAGCATAAAACAATAAATCCAATGTGTAATAAAGTTGCCAGCTTCTACACGAGATTTCTCCTTTGATTCTTTATTTCAAATATTCAACATCAGACACATGTTAAAAGACACATGCCTTTGCTAGTACGAACCTGGCAACTTTATTACACATTGGATTTGTCTGTTGCTGCTGAGACGGGCAGCTCGCCAAGACTCCACGCAGAGATCTCAAGGAGCAGTGGTTTCCCAAAGCCTAGGATAATGGTGAGCCTTTCATATCTTTTTTGAGATATATAGTTCAAGTATAGCATAAGACCCCTCAATGAACAGATATATTTATAGTATGCCAGATCTATGAAACATTAGATATTAATTGAGTTAAAATGCCTTTAAAGACATTCCCAGTGGGTCAGCTACCTGTACATGTAATGTGCTTTTCTAACACAGTGTTACATCAATTAATCTATAATGATAAATGTGGTAGCAGAGTAGGTATAGTTAAATAGTCAATTTTGTATCTGGGTTGTGGTTACAGCACCAATACAACTTTTGTACAGAGTGTCTCAAAAGTGCATAACCAGCCATATACAGAAAGCATATTTAATATACAAGTATTGCACTCACCCGGACTTATTCCTTCCCAAAAGGCCTTTGGATAATTCTATGAGTCTTGCAGCCATAAATCCAAGTGCAAAATATTCCAAAAAAGTCCAGCTTCTAAAAGAATCTCCTTTATTTCATAAATATAACTTTAAAATCACATAAGAGTTTAGCTTGACATAATTAGTACCGACACAATCGGGTTCTTAAAGGTATAGAAGAAAAAAGTACTCCACGGGTCAGGGAAAATAATTATGTCCAGAAAAATGTCCGATGGTTATTTAAACCATACTTTATTACGATTACTGCAGCGCGTTATGGCGTGTAAAAGCGCCTTTTTTAAGCTAAAACATTATTACATTAAGCAAGTACAGGGTGGAGCGCGGTAATTTGCTAATTTGGGAGTGAAATAAAAAAATAATGAACTTGTAAAAACTTTATTTTATATTTTATTTACATTGAACAGTAGTGGAATTTACAAATTATTTGGTTTTAAATATTGTATCTGGCAAATGTTGACCTTCGCTATCCACACACTGCTGCATACGTTTTCTGAAGTTCTCATGCACTCTTTCAAGCATGTCGACTGGTATTCTGGCAATCTCAGCGTCAATATTGTTCCTTAGGTCTTCCAGGGTGTTGGGACGGTTGCAATACACCTTAGACTTCAGGTAACCCCAAAGGAAAAAATCGCATGGGGCTAAGTCTGGTGAGCGTGCCGGCCAGTTAAGATCACCCCTCAGAGAGATAAGCCATTCAGGAAACGTTTGCCTCAAAAAATTCATGGTAACTCTCGCTGTGTGTGCAGTGGCACCATCTTGTTGAAACCATGTATCCTCTAATTGCATTGCCTCGAGTGCTGGCTGGAAAAGATCCTGCAGCATAGTTAAGTAACGTTCGGAATTCACAGTTGCCGGAAAAAAGTAAGGGCCAATGATGCCTACTGGTGATAAGGCGCACCACACAGTGACGCGGTCCGAAAGCAGAGGTCTCTGGTGAACTTCTCTGGGGTTTGTATCGCTCCAGTACCGCATGTTTGGTTTGTTTACACACCCACTGAGGTGAAAATGTGCCTCATCAGAAAAGAACACAATTGCGTCACGAGGTATGGTTGCAAGCATGTCTTCACAAGATGTTCGTCGTGTAACATAATCCCGTGCTGACAATTGTTGGACCACGCACATTTTATACGGGTGAAAATTCAGTTCACTATGAAGAATCCGGTGGAGAGAACGTCTTGAAATTCCACTACTGTTCAATGTAAATAAAATATAAAATAACGTTTTTACAAGTTCATTATTTTTTTATTTCACTCCCAAATTAGCAAATTACCGCGCTCCACCCTGTATATATAGCAAATGAATACACTTACTACAAGTTGTCCGCGCCAGACACCAGGTTGATTTGCTGTGACGTCATATAAAGGAGGAATAATCTCCTTGGAAGGTAACGTATCTAACGTGGTGACATAGAGCACAGTGATAGCATCCCCCTATGTGCCCCACCACAGTGATAGCATCCCCCTATGTGCCCCACCACAGTGATAGCATCCCCCTATGTGCCCCACCACAGTGATAGCATCCCCCTATGTGCCCCACCACAGTGATAGCATCCCCCTATGTGCCCCACCACAGTGATAGCATCCCCCTATGTGCCCCTTACACAGTGATAGCATCCACCTATATGCCCAACCACAATGATAGCATCCTCCTATGTGCCCCTTCCACCATGATAGCGTCCTCCCATGTGCTCCCACCACAGTGATAGCATCCCCCTATGTGCTCCCTCCACAGTAATAGCATCCCCCTATATGCCCCACCACAGTGATAGCATCCCCCTATATGCCCCACCACAGTGATAGCATCCTCCTATGTGCCCCTTCCATTGTGATAGCGTCCCCCTATGTGTCCTCTCCACAGTAATAGTGTCTTCCCACATAGTATTAGATCTCACTTACCTGCTCTTGTGCTGTAGAAAAGAATGCAAGAAGGTCCCCAGAAAGTTCGGTGAAAAGCCACATTCTTCCTATTAATGTAACTTATCATATGCTCATGGCATCAACGGTCATTAGCATATGCCCATGCTTTTGGGAGAATTTGCTATGAAGGCCAAACTGACATTTTGCACACCTAGAGTTACGTATCTTCTTGTGGTTGCACCTTGAATAGATGAGGCATGCTAAAGAAATGTGTTGCTTCACACACCCTGCCCCCCCCCCCCAAACCCCACCAAAAAATCATTTCAAAGACAGTGTAAGACACACTTTTATAACACAGCAGACTTAGATACGGTAGCTAAAATCTAATATACCTCTAAATAATGCAGTTACCATATACTAGTCAGATACCAGCTATATACAGTGACTACATTTCAGTTACCTCCAGTGATCGCAGGTGATGTCTTCTTTGATTGGTGTCATCTGCTTTCACTTTATCTCTCCATCTGGGTCACGATTGCCATGAAGACTTCCAACCATCACTCAGCTATGCACGTGGTTTTCATCCTACTCTTATCCTAATGCTCCTCTCTATGCTGCCTATTGGGAATCACCATATTCCCTAGTAGCATGCAGAAAGATAGATTGCAATTAGTGAGAGACCGTAGGTTCTGATGGACGTGGTGTATCAGCTTACATGTTTTGGCAAAATGCAAACTAACACCCACATTTATCAGTGCTTTTTTGCATGCAGTGTGCTATAGATGCTAAGGGAGCCCAGGATGCCCTGACAGTGTGGCGCACTGTGGTTTTACAGGGCAATCCACTGCTTTGCCAGTAGGGGTAATATTCCTCTATGGTGTGGCACACTTATCTATGGCTGGCATCCTTGGTATCAGTTCATACAGTATGTGCGGAATATGTTGTCTGCAGTCACCCCTCCCACAATCTTGGGTTGAGGTGAGTTGCTACACATGCGTCTGCACTAACCATTTAGCATATTACAATCTGGCTTTCTGCATGCTACTAAGGAATATGGTGATCGAGCTTGTGCTGCCGTATCAGGTGATACATATTTGGCTTCTTTTTCTTTAAGTTATGCACATTTTTTCTCTCACCTCCTGATTTTTTCCAAAATCCAGGTGCAGCAAAAAGTATACAGTAATCCATTTAATCCAATAAAATGTCTTGAAATGTTTTTTACATTAATATTCCTTTACAGATACAACAGCCAACATCCAACAGTCAATGACGACCTTCCAAATCGCATCATAGCTGGATTTGTTCAAATTAAGCCAAACATCAAGAAGTTTACAGATACTGGTGTCATCTTTGAAGATGAAACAATAGAGGAAAATATTGATGCCGTCATCTTTGCTACAGGATACAGTTTTTCTTTCCCATTTTGCGAAGAAACGGTCATTAGTGTTAAGAAAAACCAGACCGCCTTGTACAAATTAATGTTTCCTTACCAACTGGAAAAGCACACATTGGCAGTAATAGGACTCATTCAGCCACTTGGCGCCATCATGCCAATTTCAGAGCTACAGTCTCGCCTGGCAGTCCGAGTTTTTAAAGGTATTAAACTATACAATGCAGTAGAATGTTGTCCATAAACCTTTTCATGCTTTCTCTTAAGGTGATGACTAGAGATGAGCGAGCGTACTCGTCCGAGCTCGATACTCGTTCGAGTATTAGGGTACTCGAGATGCTCGTTACTCGAGACGAGCACTACGCGATGTTCGAGTCACTTTCATTTTCTTCCCTGAGAAATTTGCGCGCTTTTCTGGCCAATAGAAAGACAGGGAAGGCATTACAACTTCCTCCTGTGACATTCAAGCCCTATACCACCCCCCTGCAGTGAGTGGCTGGGGAGATCAGGTGTCACCCGAGTATTAAAATCTGCCCCTCCCGCGGCTCGCCACAGATGTATTCTGACAGAGATCAGGGAAAGTGCTGTCTTGCTGTAGCTGCTATAGGAAGAGTGTTAGGTGTTATATTCGTCTTCAAGAACCCCAACAATCCTTCTTAGGGCCACATCTGACCGTGTGCAGTACTGTTGAGGCTGCTTTTAGCAGTGTTGCACAATTATTTTATTTTTGTATATCAGGCGTGCAGACCATAGCGTCCTCAGTCTGCAGTCATTTTACTGAGTATAGGGGCAGTACTGGTGAGGCAGGGACAGTGGTATACTGGCTATATAGGCAGTGGGCTTTTTCAAAAAAATTGGGGAAAAATACTATATTTGGGCTGCCTGTGACCGTCTTCAGTTTCCTGCGTGTCTGCTGGGGGTAGTAGTCGCTAATTAATACCCAGCTAAGCATTACAGCAGGCTTGCGCATAATTGTTTCCTGGCTCTGCTGTGTCCGTTACATGATCGCTGTCATCCCGCCACAGGGAAACAGTATACATATATACTCTGCATATGGTGTCTGCTTTTTCACCTCACCATTTAAAAAAATTGTAGCAAAATACTTAAGGCCTACCACTGCCCTTTGGCCACTTGACTGGTTCCGCGCTGTGAATTCCAGTAGCTCAGTCATACGCACCTAGGTCTCACGACAGGCTTGTGCATAATTGTTTCCTGGCTCTGCTGTGTCCGTTACATGATCGCCGTTATATAAAGAACCCCAGTCTGACTGGGGCATGCACTGTGGGCCGAAGCCCACCTGTATTGTATGTGACGTTAGCTCTGCTGAGCAGGGCACTGCAATGGGATTTGTTTATGTACTGCCGGTGGGTTCCAGGGAGCCACCCATGCTTTGGGTCCACACGGACTTCACATTAGGGAGTTGTACCTGCCTGTGTCAACTTATAAAAAACCCCAGTCTGACTGGGGCATGCAGTGTGGGCCGAAACCCACCTGCATTTAATCTGACGTTACCTCAGCTGTGCTGGGCAATGCAATGGGATTTATTTATGTACCGCCGGTGGCTTCCTGGGACCCACCTATGCTGTCGGTCCACACGGAGTTGTAACTGCATGTGTCTACTTATAAAGAACCCCAGTCTGACTGGGGCATGCAGTGTGGGCCGAAGCCCACCTGCATTTAATCTGACGTAACCTCAGCTGTGCTGGGCACTGCAATGGGATTTATTTATGTACCCCCGGTGGGTTCCAGGGAGCCACCCATGCTTTGGGTCCACACGGACTTCACATTAGGGAGTTGTACCTGCCTGTGTCAACTTATAAAAACCCCCAGTCTGACTGGGGCATGCAGTGTGGGCCGAAGCCCACTTGCATTTAATCTGACGTTAGCTCCACTATCCGGGGCACTGCATTGGGACAAACTACAGGAGCAATACAGCGCTAATGAGACGTGCACAGCTACGCTAGCATTGGAGTCCGCTGTAGGCCAGCGATTGCTGAGGGTTTGTGCAGTGGCCTATGTCCTGGGTGCAGTGAAAGTCCGCTTCCTGCCTAGGATTGCTGAAGCTGTGGGCCGAGGCCTATGTTGTGGGCGCGGTGCAAGTCTGCCATGTTTGGCCAGTCAGATCAATTTTTGGTTCATGTCTTGGGTTTCCTAGGACTCACCTATGCTGTTGGTGCAAACTTAGCTCCCATCGCGGTGTTTGACCTGTCTGGCACAAAGACACTGACTGACTTGGGTAGGGGGCAGAGCGCTGATGGCTTTCCCCTTGCAGTGTCGATTGAGCTATGCGACACCTTGACAGAATGAATAGTGTGTGGCACATGGATTCCCCATTGCTATGCCCACGTGTGCAGCTCCTGATGGAGGTGGCACAGGATTGGATTTCTCATTGTTTCTGTACAGCATTGTGGGCTATCGCCCCGCCTCTTTTAAAGAGGGTCGCTGCCTGGCCCTGCCAACCCTCTGCAGTGTGTGCCTGCGGTTCCTCCTCATGGCAGATGCACTTATAAATAGACATGAGGGTGGTGTGGCTATGAGGCCAGCGTGTGGCATGAGGGCAGCTGAAGGCTGCGCAGGGACACTTTGGTGTGCGCTGTGGACACTGGGTCGTGCAGGGGGGTTGGGCAGCATGTAACCCAGGAGAAGTGGCAGCGGAATGTCATGCAGGCAGTGATTGTGCTTTGTTGGAGGTAGTGTGGTGCTTAGCTAAGGTATGCCTTGCTAATGAGGGTTTTTCAGAAGTAAAAATTGTTGGGGGGGGGGGCACTCTTGCCGCTATTGTGGCTTAATAGTGGGACCTGGGAACTTGAGATGCAGCCCAACATGTAGCCCCTCGCCTGCCCTATCCGTTTCTGTGTCGTTCCCATCATTTTCTTGAATTTCCCAGATTTTCACAAATGAAAACCTTAGCGAGCATCGGCGATATACAAAAATGCTCGAGTCGCCCATTGACTTCAATGGGGTTCGTTACTCGAAACGAACCCTCGAGCATCGTGGAAAGTTCGACTCGAGTAACGAGCACCCGAGCATTTTGGTGCTCGCTCATCTCTAGTGATGACACTTAAAAACATAGTGAAATATTTATAGTAGAGCATGCTTTTAATACTTATCCTACCTGTAGATAGGTGTAAACAAAATGTATCTGATGACTTCTCATTCTTTTGTCAAAACAACAAATCATATACTTAATTCTGCACACTTGTGTACCTCATCACAACTTAAAATGGGATTGTAATCCTGTAGATATGATGCTTTTTAATGGCTAACAAAAATACATGATATTTTAGCAAGCTTTCCAAACTACTTAGGGTTCTTCCTCACGCTTAATCCTAAAGTCTTAAAGGGGTTGTCCCGCGCCGAAACGGGTTTTTTTTTTTTACCCCCCCCCCCCCCCCCCGTTCGGCGCGAGACAACCCCGATGCAGGGACCTAAAGAAAGCTTACCGGAGCGCTTACCTTAATCCCCGCGATCAGGACTTAGTAAGGATTAACCTTTTTCACCTGTTTTGAGATATCTGAAAATAAGTTGCGAAAGAGGATCAGTTTTGATTTAAAAAATTTCAAAAAAAAGGCTTAAAGCACCCAAGACAGTTGGGATACCAGGGACTCATGTCCTGGTTCCAGACATACCGATTCAGGGAAGGGTTGGGTCTCTTCCAGCTCAGCTCTGTTCCTCCGCCCCTTCTTAAAAAGATAGTACTCTTTTAAAAGAAAGCAACATCGTACAAACTAAACAGTGATAACCTGTATCCCCCCCTAACATTTACTGTATATAGAATTTTGCTGATTTGAGAAGGGTTTAATCTGAATATGTATTGCAAGGTTTTTTCATGTTACCGTATATACTGTATTTGTTATTAAATTCACATATTAATTGTGAAACATAATGATGATTATTGTTATCGGACCATTTTTTTTTTTCAATTTACAGGTTTGGTACAGCTGCCAGACAATGTAAGCATGGTCAGAGAAATAGTACATAAAAGGATGAAAATGGCCGACCGGTATGTTATAAATATATTGTACATAAACATAGTCTACGGCCTTATTCACATGGGATTGTCTGTGTTGCGCTAAGCAAATTGGGATGTAAAATGCACTGCCCAGTAGACAGACGCTGGATCTGTTACAAGCTATTCTCATCTGTGAAAATGGGGAACGTGGGGAAGATGGTTTACATGGAATATTGGTCTCTGCCAATAATGTTGCATGTGTAAATAGTCTAATTGACTTATATGGGTTACGTGTGCTGTCCACGTGTTCAATGTCGATTACGCCAGTGTGAATAAGCCCTTAAAAGAGTCAGGGTCAGTCTTGTGTTGGCCTTCTGTTGTTCCTGCCCAACCATATATAATCATAAGGTGTGCAAATTACTATAGCATACATTGCCTAATTATTGGCACCATACTATATGCTGCCCCTGTAACATACAATGGCAACATACAGTAGGCTAAATAACAATGTGGGGCCCATAAACGACTCAGACTAAGGGGGCACAGTGGGGCTTACAGTATAAATGACTAAGGGGAGCGCAGCAAGGACTATAAATTACTAAGCGTGCCAACTGTGACTCTGTCTCTCAACGGCCTATGTAATCCTGGAGCCGGCCTGTGACTAATATGAGGCATTCGAAAACTCAGGGGTATGTTTTGTTTTTTTCTGGATGAACACTGAGGTTCAACTTTTTGAACTTGACTTATCTTTTTCTTCTGTTATTCTTTACATAATGTGGTAGCTATGTGCACTGAGCTACAATGTTTCAGCATAAAGTTGGTTTGTGAAACTATTCTTTCTTTCCTTTAAGCTACGTGGAAAGCCAGCGTCATACTATACAAGTGGATTATGTGGCGTATATGGATGAGCTGGCTACACTGGCTGGTGTAAAGCCAGATCTGTTCAGAATGTTCCTTACAGACCCACAGTTGGCTTTTCATGTGTTTTTTGGACCTTGCACTCCTTACCAGTACCGGCTAACAGGACCTGGGAAGTGGAGCGGTGCCAGAGAGGCCATCTTCACACAATGGAAGCGTATTATTAAGCCAACCCAGACCCGTATTCTTAAAAGAAGCGCTGTGGACAGCTCTGCTCTGCTGATGCTGAAAGTCTGTGCAGTTTTTATTGTTTTGACTGCCCTTTTTCTATACTTTTCTTAACTGAACAGTTATTTAATTTATAAAGTACATGTAACTTCTATAATCACACTTGTCTAAGGAGAATCAAACTACAATAAAACCTATTCAACAATAAAGATTACTTTTCGTGTCATTTTTAGATAAGGCTGCTACAACATTGCCACTATATCAGTACATCAAATGAAGAGAACGATTGGCACTATTCGTTTAACACAAATTACTCAAGGACTGTAGCTCTGTTCAATCCAGGTTGTGCTCAGCGGGAATATAGAGACCACATATAGGCCCACTGCACATGGGTGTATCTGCATTGCGGAAACCGGAGCTAGCGTCTGCCTCCACGTCCGCAGCAAATACTGCCCATAAATGAGCTATAGAAAATTGCTTTTCTCTGTCCACGAGCGGAAATCAATCACGATTTTCCGCTCACAGAGGGAAAATCGCAGCATGTTCTATTTCACTGCAGATTCCGCATGGACGGCTCTCCATTGAAGTCATTGGAAGCCGCGGCTGGTCTGTAGCTGTCACTGCAGACAGGCCACAGAATCCGCGTCATCGTCTAGCGACGGCGCTGCATCATCTGTACTGCGCATGTCCGCCCCCACCCACTCCCACTGAAAACCGCTCGGAGGGGAGTGGCAAAAAGCTGGGGAGGGAAGGGAGGGACTGCTCAGATGGAAGCATATATCGGCCATCCGTGAAAACCCGGCCGATATACGCTTGTTAAATAAGCCCTTAGGCATGTGTCACACGAGTGTGTGCGTATTTGCGTGAACATTTGTGCTGCGCTTTTACACATTGGGCTTTGCATATTTAGGTGTGCAACAGCGTTTTTAACTGTAGTTTTGCGGGCACAAAAAAAACACGCATCAATGCTCTCAGCCGATGAAATGGCCAATCAGTTTAATGACTTCAAGATGTGTTCTTGTCTTGCACAACTGCACAGAAAAATAGGGCATGCGGCGTTATTTATGCTCGCTTGTGAACGAACCCATTGCAATCAATGGGTTCTATTTTTTCGTATTGCGCGTGCAAATGTTTCAGGTACAAATATACCAGTGTGACATAGAGTTTACTGTTAGGGCACTTTCATACCTGTGCTGGGGATTCGGCTTTCCTGCGCCATTCCATCTGTGGATGGAACTGAACACTGCTGGACGGACCCCATTGACTATAATGGGATCCACCCGCTTTATGCCCAGCTGCCGGGTTTTGGGTTGGGAGAAAAATCACTGCACACACCGCTTTTTTCTAGTATTTGCAGCCGGATCTGTGACGGAACCTCCAGATGGACGTTCCAATACAGATGTGAAACTGGCCTTACCTGTAAACAATAAAATAAGAAAAGGAGTTCTAGATTTTTAATTTCCTCACGCTCTGTTCACACTTGCATTCAGGTTTCTGTAGACCCTTCTGGTATATTCGAAATCAAACCCTGAGAGACCCATTAAATCAATGGGGTCTGCGGAAAGTTGATTATACCCATTTGACAATGGATAAAACTATATTGTGTGAAGAGTCAGGTGTTATTCATGGTTGGAAGACCTGAGGGTCGTGTGAACCTAACAGTATGATGCAAAGTGCTCAGACATCCACCAAAATGTGTTACAAGGACTTTTTCTTGTAAATTTTACGTAATAAATATACCGATTCACTTTACTGGGATATGAGATGCAGTGCCAGACCCAGTCCATGGGCAGACATGGTGCTGTTTCTGGAAAAATAGCTAGTTTGGGGCAAAGCTCTTTAAGGGGGTAACAAGGTCTGATTGAAAGTCACTCGAGCGAAGGGCAGAGGGCCATCTGTGCTAAATGCTTCTGGGAGAATGATCTAGTGATAAGCGCACTGAGCTCACCTTATTGAACTGGGTCAACTGAGGCACAAGCCTTGTCAGGGCGTAGCTGTTAGCCACAAGGAACACTACTGGCATCCCAGCTGGTGTCGGATCGTCCCAACAGGAGTCAGTATGGGAGTGTAGGATATGCAACGCGTTTGTGCGCTCAAAGGTGCCTTTTTCAAGCATGAATAGCAATGTGCACTATACAGAATAAATAATATCTTGGTAATAGTTACCTAAAGAACTAGGAAGTGCAGGCTGACGGCGGGCGCAGGTATGATGTCACAGCGGCATCCAGCGGGTCACCTGACTTCATTTTATACCATAAGAATCATTTTATACTTTATACATTTATTTCCTGAAGTTTCTTTAATAACAATGAACTCTGTGTGGCTTTATGTAATATTATGTTCTATAATACAATAGGACAATATATGTGCCTATATACTGGCCGCTGGTATTCATGGCACTGTTTTGAACATTTTTTATTTAGTAGTAGGGAACACAGGAAATACATTACAGTTATATTGCAGCAGAATAATTTGGAGGGCTTCCGTCCCTCTTTATGCGTAACATGTTCCTGTTCCTCCATACAATTTTGATAAGTTTTTATTCAAGAGCTTATCTTTATTGACATTTATAGCTTTAAAATAAAAACAGTTTAATAACATAACTTTAAGTTGCTCTCGTTCATTTAATTCGGATAGTGTAGTATTCATGGCACTGTCAGGTGGACATTGTGCTAAGAAAGATTAGTACAAATCTATTCTGCGCATGCGCGCTCTGTGTACCACTTTGTACCACCCCACGACAGCCACAGAGTTCCTTCTGCAACAACTTTGGAATGCACAATGCGTTCCATATGACGGCCATGGCAGCTATGTTGAAGTCAGGCGACCCATGGGATGCAGCTGCGCCGTCATTCCTGTGCCCGGCATCCTGCGGTGTCAACCTGTACTTCACACAAGTGTTTGTGAGGTAACTATTACCAATCTTATTTCAGTGCATCATATGGTACGTTAAATAGTTTCATTGGGAAATACAACTCGTCCCGCAAAAAACAACAAGCCCTCATACAGCGACGTCTATGGATAAATAAAGGAGTTACGATTTTTTAGAAGGGGGGTGGGGAAAGGTTGGTCACTAAGGGGTTAATAACAGAGGAGGAGCAGAAGTCTTACAGATAAGTGCAAGATAAAGCAAACATATCCTATCCACAGGATAGGTCATCAGTAGCTGATAGGCTGCGGTCCACTGCTTGGCACCCCAACGAACAGCTGGGCAGTGCCACAATGCACAGGGGTCGGAGAAGATGGCACATTTCACTTTTCTTTTCTGTCTGCAGGCCATGTTTATTCTCACGCGGCAAATACGTCCGTGGGATGGAACCCTAAGGGTGGTTTCACACAGGCAAAAAAATTGCGCGATGCGGGAGTGAGTAAAGAAGCAGATATATGTAACCAGTGACTTTCAATGGCTTCCTTCCCATCCGCGATGTTTTCACTAATGTGATTTTGTGAGAACAAAAAATTGTGGCATGCTCTCTCTTTCTGTAATCTGCGATTTTTAAATTTATTAATTTTTTTTACATCTCCCATGTTTTCCTATGGAGCTTCTTTTTTTATTGCATCACAACGAACAAACTTGCGTTGCGATTTTAACAATAGAAAGTCCTATTCACTATCGTGATAAAAAATGGAATGATTTTATCGTGGGCGGCAGCGATGTGAGATCATCCTAACAAAAAGCATCGCTGATGCTCAAAAATCATGGGGGAAAAAAAAGGAGATTTTGCCACGATTTTCTTGCAGCAAAATTGCGATTGCCCATGTGAAGCTACCCTAAGGGCTTATTTACACGAGCGTATATCGGTGGGGTTTTCACGTTGGGACGATATACGCTTCTATCTAAGCAGTTCCCCCATTTGATCCCCCCTCACCAGCTCTCTGCCTCTCTCCTCCAGTGAGTTTGCAATGGGGGTGAGTGGGACGGAGGCAGAGCTAAGCTTTGCTCTGTCTTGCCCACTACCATTGCTGGCTATAGACAAGGGGCGAGGAGGAAGCTTAGCTCCGCCCCTGTCCCGCCCACTCCCATTGCAAACCATTTGGAGGGGAGAAGAGAGGCAGAGAACCAGTGGGGGGGGGGGGGGGGAAGGGGGGGAACTGCTTAGATGGAAGCATATATCGGCCGGCCGTGAAAGCGCCAGGCGATATACGCTCGTATAAATAAGCCCTACTTCTGTTACAGTTAAGCCTGAGGCAGGTCCTTCTTTCTATTGACTGGGGCTCAATAATATTATCTTATGACATGAGAGATATTCTTGCCCAAGTGTTATGCGTTGTGTGACGCACGAAAATACAAGCCATTATTTGCAATAGGCGTATTTACATAGGTGTTTTTTAACTCAAAGCAATGGCGTGAGATAAGGAGGTCACATGTTCTATTCTCTGTGAGTTTGCAGAAATCTTGCTTATTATTTCCAAATTATTTCTTTCCAAAGATATTTTACATTTTAAAAGTAGTGCAGCAAAACCCCCAAAACTGTATCGCAGTAATTGTACAGACCCTTAGAATAAAGGTTTCAGGTCATTTTTGCTGCAGTATGTACGCCGTAGAAACAAGACCCTCCCAAAGATGGTGGAATTGGGCTTTTTTTCCATCTCCCTCCACTTAGAATTTTTTTTAAAGTTTTTTTTCAGTACATTATATGGTACATTAAGTAATACCACCATAAAATATAACTCTTCCTGCAAAGAACAAGCCCTCATACAGCTCCGCTGATGAATAAATAAAGGAGTTATGATTTTTTAAAAGTGGGAAGGAAAAGCAAAAAAAAAAGCATCCATAGGTGTAGCATTTTTTTAGGTGTTTTTCTTTATGACAAAAGTAAAAATTTGGACTAAAAAAAAGTGTGAAAAATCTGGGAAATCGTGATAGCAGCAAATGAGCCAGTAGATGGCACTATTACTCCACCACTACTTGCCATCCAACAGATGTTTCCAATTCAATAACCAGTAAGTGAAATAAAACAGACTTTGTTTTTATTGCTTTTGCTATGGAGACCTTCTCATGTACTACTGCTGTACATATCATCAGACTGAGGAAAGTCAATAATCCAGAATATCCTGTTTGGAAGGACACAGAGCTCTGTTTAGTGCAATGGTCCTATAAATCCAGCCTCACAGCTTGCATGCACTGCAGTTAGTTTAAAGGGCTCTTCTGGTGAGTCGAAGTGAAAGTTCTATTCTTCATGAGGCGATAACATGGAATTTTGCAATATAATGTGGTAACTTGTTTTACAGAGCTGCAGAGATATGACTTTACGATACCCCCCACCCCCAATTAGTTTTCCTTACGCTCCACTGTCCTACAGGTCAGACAAGCTCAGTGCCTTCACATGCTACAATGAGCACGCGGCTTGTACAGTTGTAACGGTGCATGCATCACTAACTAGCAATGGCGCATTGTGGAAGCTTAAAGAACAATATGGAAATCTACAGCCGGCTGGAAAGCAGCGGTGGTGCAGGTCGGCAAAGAAAGTACTGAAGTTCAGTTTGATGATCATTCGCACGGCTGTTGGCGTTTTAACGTGCAAAAAAACGCACGAACGGGCGCACAGAGCTAGCGTTTGTGCGCCTGTTCAGACAGCCTGAGCCCGCAATGCCATTGGGCAAGGGGAGACAGTTTAGCTCTGTTAAACTGTTCTGCCCCTCACCGACTCACTGCAAGTGAAGCAGGCGGGACTGGGCGGGAGCTAGTGTGTTAAGCTCCTGCCCCCAATCAGTAGCCAGCAATTGGGAGGGGCGGAGCTTAGCTCTGCTCCGCCCTCTCCCATTGCAAACAGCTGGCAAGGGGTGGAGAGGAGCAGGGAAGGGGATGGGAGTTTAGCAATCACGCTGCTAAACTCCCTCCCACCTTTCTTCTCTGGCAGCTGTCATAGGCTCCCATAGGAGTCTATGCAGCCGAAAGCGGCGTAAAAGCGCCTGGCCGAAATGCACTATCTTGGCCCGCCAGGTGCCACAGAGATACGCCCATGTGCACTGATGCATTGTGAACCAATGTATCAGAAGGGCAGCGTATATCGGCCGGGCGTGAAAACCCGGCTGATATACGCCCATGTGAATCCAGCCTTAGATGGATGTTTGGAATAATGGCAATATGTGGAAACATTATGGAAATTTTGAACTTTTTGCCCAGTCTCTGGAATCCCCCTGTAAGGTTGCATTCCCACATGGCGCTTCTATGGTGTTTTTATGGCATTTTTGATTAGCATGTTAATTGCACTTAAAAACGCTGCTGATAACTGCATGTGTTCTCAGCAGATCGTCTTCTACAGGTGAAGCAACTATGGCAATAAATGTTTTTCACGTGCAATCAATATGCACATTAAAACTACCACAGAAACACCATACAAGTGCCATGTGGGAACGCAGACTGCTGCACAGGTTCAGATTTGGTACCTAAAATTTTCACAGCCAAAATCCATGATGAATCTGCACTAGAGATGAGCGAACACCAAAATGTTCGGGTGTTCGTTATTCGTAACGAACTTCCCGTGATGCTCGAGGGTTCGTTTCGAACAACGAACCCCATTGAAGTCAATGGGCGACCAGAACATTTTTGTATTTCGCCGATGCTCGCTAAGGTTTTCATGTGTGAAAATCTGGGCAATTCAACAAAGTGATGGGAATGACACAGAAACAGATAGGGCAGGCGAGGGGCTACATGTTGGGCTGCATCTCAAGTTCACAGGTCCCACTATTAAGCCACAATACCGGCAAGAGTGGGCCCCCCCCCTCCCAACAACTTTTACTTCTGAAAAGCCCTCATTAGCATGGCATACCTTTGCTAAGCACCACACTACCTCCAACAAAGCACAATCACTGCCTGCATGACACTCCACTGACACTTCTCCTGGGTTACATGCTGCCCAACCGCCCCCCCTCCCCCCCACAGCGCACACCAAAGTGTCCCTGCGCAGCCTTCAGCTGCCCTCATGCCACACCACGCTCATGTCTATTTAGAATTGCGTCTGCCATGACGAGGGACCGCAGGCACACACTGCAGAGGTTGGCACGGCTAGGCAGCGACCCTCTTTAAAAGTGGCGGAGCGATAGCCCACAATGCTGTACAGAAGCAATGAGAAAT
Source organism: Eleutherodactylus coqui (assembly GCF_035609145.1). Taxonomy (NCBI): domain Eukaryota; kingdom Metazoa; phylum Chordata; class Amphibia; order Anura; family Eleutherodactylidae; genus Eleutherodactylus; species Eleutherodactylus coqui. The sequence continues at coordinate 231,639,967 of NC_089839.1, forward strand.
AGAATCCTGTGCCACCGCCATCAGGAGCTGCACACGTGGGCATAGCAATGGGGAACCTATGTGCCACACACTATTCATTCTGTCAAGGTGTCTGCATGCCCCAGTCAGACCGGGCTTTTTAATTCATAGACACAGGCAGGTACAACTCCCTATTGTGAAGTCCCTGTCGACCCACAGCATGGGTGGCTCCCTGGAACCCACCGGCGGTACATAAAAATATCCCATTGCATTGCCCAACACAGCTGAGGTAGTAATGTCGTGCTTAATGCAGGTGGGCTTCGGCCCACACTGCATGCCCCAGTCTGACTGGGGTTCTTTATAAGTGTACAGATGTAGTAAAAACTCCGTGTGCACCTACAGCATGGGTGGGTGCCAGGAAGCCACCGGCGGTACATAGAAATATCCCATTGCATTGCCCAACACAGCTGAGGTAGTAATGTTGTGCTGAACCCTTTCCAATCCAATTTGTATATGGTTTTCCTAGGGGGCTTACTCTTTTTCTGCTGTTATACAACGGCGCTATATGCTGGCTAAAGCCAGTACTGCATGAGCTGACACGTAGGATAGGCTCCGACAGCAGAGAGGCTGGCAATATACAGTAAGAGAACCCCGACGGACGTCTACCAACAACGGAGCTGTACAGCCTTAAACCCTAATGTCTTCACAGGTCACACAGTGGACTGGAAAGGGTTAATGCAGGTGGGTTTCGGCCCACACTGCATGCCCCAGTCAGACTGGGGTTCTTTACAAGTGGACACATGTAGGTTTAACTCCCTGTGGACCCACTGCCTGGGTGGGTGCCAGGAAGCCACCGGCGGTACATAGAAATATCCCATTGCATTGCCCAACACAGCTGAGGTAGTAATGTCGTGCGTAATGCAGGTGGGCTTCGGCCCACACTGCATGCCCCAGTCAGACTGGGGTTCTTTACAAGTGGACACATGTAGGTTTAACTCCCTGTGGACCCACTGCCTGGGTGGGTGCCAGGAAGCCACGGCCGGTACATAGAAATATCCCATTGCATTGCCCAACACAGCTGAGGTAGTAATGTCGTGCGTAATACAGGTGGGCTTCGGCCCACACTGCATGCCCCAGTCAGACGGGTTCTTTAGAAGTGTACAGAAGTATTAAAAACTCAGTGTGCACCTACAGCATGGGTGGCTCCCTGGAACCCACCGGCGGTACATAAAAATATCCCATTGCATTGCCCAACACAGCTGAGGTAACGTCAGCTGTAATGCAGGTGGGCTAAAAATTAATTTGATTACACTGTAGGCGAGGGCCCACAAAAATTGCTGTATCAACAGTACTAATGTACATCCCAAAAATTGGCCATGGCCAGCCAAGAGGGCAGGTGAAACCCATTAATCGCTTTGGTTAATGTGGCTTAAGTGGTAACTAGGCCTGGAGGCAGCCCAGTGTAACGAAAAATTGGTTCAAGTTAAAGTTCCAATGCTTTTAAGCGCATTGAAACTTATAAAAATTGTTCTGAAAAATTATTTGAGTGAGCCTTGTGGCCCTAAGAAAAATTGCCCGTTCAGCGTGATTACGTGAGGTTTCACGAGGAGGAGCAGGAGGAGGAGGAGGAGGAATATTAGACACAGATTGATGAAGCAGAAATGTCCCCGTTTTGGATGGTGAGAGAGAACGTAGCTTCCATCCGCGGGTGCAGCCTACGTATTGCTTACGTATCGCTGCTGTCCGCTGGTGGAGAACAGAAGTCTGGGGAAATCCAGCCTTTGTTCATCTTGATGAGTGTTAGCCTGTCGGCACTGTCGGTTGACAAGCGGCTACGCTTATCTGTGATGATTCCCCCAGCCGCACTAAACACCCTCTCCGACAACACGCTAGCCGCAGGACAAGCAAGCACCTCAAGGGCATACAGGGCTAGTTCAGGCCACGTGTCCAGCTTCGACACCCAGTAGTTGTAGGGGGCAGAGGCGTCACCAAGGATGGTCGTGCGATCCGCTACGTACTCCCTCACCATCCTTTTGCAGTGCTCCCGCCGACTCAGCCGTGACTGGGGAGCGGTGACACAGTCTTGGTGGGGAGCCATAAAGCTGGCCAGGCCCTTAAAGACTGTTGCACTGCCTGGGATGTACATGCTGCTCGATCTACGCACATCCCCTGCAACATGGCCCTCGGAACTGCGCCTTCTGCCACTAGCGCTGTCGGCTGGGAATTTTACCATCAGCTTGTCCGCAAGGGTCCTGTGGTATAGCAACACTCTCGAACCCCTTTCCTCTTCGGGAATCAGAGTGGGCAGGTTCTCCTTATACCGTGGATCGAGCAGTGTGTACACCCAGTAATCCGTCGTGGCCAGAATGCGTGCAACGCGAGGGTCACGAGAAAGGCATCCTAACATGAAGTCAGCCATGTGTGCCAGGGTACCTGTACGCAACACATGGCTGTCTTCACTAGGAAGATCACTTTCAGGATCCTCCTCCTCCTCCTCCTCCTCCTCCTCAGGCCATACACGCTGAAAGGATGACAGGCAATCAGCCGGTGTACCGTCAGCAGCGGCCCAAGCTGTCTCTTCCCCCTCCTCCTCATGCTCCTCCTCCTCCTCCTCCTGTACGCGCTGATAAATAGACAGGAGGGTGCCCTGACTATCCAGCGGCATACTGTCTTCCCCCGCCCCCGTTTCCGAGCGCAAAGCAGCTGCCTTTATGGTTTGCAGGGAATTTCTCAAGATGCATAGCAGAGGAATGGTGACGCTAATGATTGTAGCATCGCCGCTCACCACCTGGGTAGACTCCTCAAAATTACCAAGGACATGGCAGATGTCTGCCAACCAGGCCCACTCTTCTGAAAGGAATTGAGGAGGCTGACTCCCACTGCGCCGCCCATGTTGGAGTTGGTATTCGACTATAGCTCTACGCTGTTCATAGAGCCTGGCCAACATGTGGAGCGTAGAGTTCCACCGTGTGGGCACGTCGCACAGCAGTCGGTGCACTGGCAGCTTAAAGTGATGTTGCAGGGTGCGCAGGGTGGCAGCGTCCGTGTGGGACTTGCGGAAATGTGCGCAGAGCCGGCGCGCCTTTACGAGCAGGTCTGACAAGCGTGGGTAGCTTTTCAGAAACCGCTGAACCACCAAATTAAAGACGTGGGCCAGGCATGGCACGTGCGTGAGGCTGCCGAGCTGCAGAGCCGCCACCAGGTTACGGCCGTTGTCACACACGACCATGCCCGGTTGGAGGCTCAGCGGCGCAAGCCAGCGGTCGGTCTGCTGTGTCAGACCCTGCAGCAGTTCGTGGGCCGTGTGCCTCTTATCGCCTAAGCTGAGTAGTTTCAGCACGGCCTGCTGACGCTTGCCCACCGCTGTGCTGCCACACCGCGCGACACCGACTGCTGGCGACATGCTGCTGCTAACACATCTAGATTGTGAGACAGAGGAGGAGGAGGAGGAGGAGGGTGCTTTAGTGGAGGAAGCATACACCTCCGCAGATACCAGCACCGAGCTGGGGCCCGCAATTCTGGGGGTGGGTAGGACGTGAGCGGTCCCAGGCTCTGACTCTGTCCCAGCCTCCACTAAATTCACCCAATGTGCCGTCAGGGAGATGTAGTGGCCCTGCCCGCCTGTGCTTGTCCACGTGTCCGTAGTTAAGTGGACCGTGGCAGTAACCGCGTTGGTGAGGGCGCGCACAATGTTGCGGGAGACGTGGTCGTGCAGGGCTGGGACGGCACATCGGGAAAAGTAGTGGCGACTGGGAACTGAGTAGCGCGGGGCCGCCGCCTCCATGATACTTTTGAAGGACTCCGTTTCCACAACCCTATACGGCAGCATCTCAAGGCTGATGAATTTTGCGATGCGGACGGTTAACGTTTGAGCGTGCGGGTGCGTGGCGGCGTACTTGCGCTTGCGCTCGAACACTTGCGCAAGCGACGGCTGAACGGTGCGCTGAACTACACTGCTGGATGGGGCCGAGGACAGCGGAGATGAGGGTGTGGGTGCAGGCCATGAGGCGGTAGTGCCTGTGTCCTGAGAGGGGGGTTGCATCTCAGTGGCAGGTTGGGGCACAGGGGGAGAGGCAGGGGTGCAAACCGGAGGCGGTGAACGGCCTTCGTCCCACCTTGCGGGGTGCTTGGCCATCATATGTCTGCGCATGGTGGTGGTGGTGAGGCTGTTGGTGTTGGCTCCCCGGCTGAGCTTTGCGCGACAAAGGTTGCACACCACTGTTCGTCGGTCGTCAGGCGTCTCTGTGAAAAACTGCCAGACCTTAGAGCACCTCGGCCTCCGCAGGGTGGCATGGCGCGAGGGGGCGCTTTGGGAAACACTTGGTGGATTATTCGGTCTGGCCCTGCCTCTACCCCTGGCCACCGCACTGCCTCTTGCAACCTGCCCTGCTGATGCCCTTGACTCCCCCTCTGAAGACCTGTCCTCCTGAGTAAGCGTTGCACACCAGGTGGGGTCAGTCACCTCATCGTCCTGCTGCTCTTCCTCCGAATCCTCTGTGCGCTGCTCCCTGGGACTTACTGCCCTTACTACTACCTCACTGCAAGACAACTGTGTCTGATCGTCATCGTCCTCCTCACCCACAGAAAGTTGTTGAGACAGTTGGCGGAAGTCCCCAGCCTCTTCCCCCGGACCCCGGGAACTTTCGAATGGTTGGGCATCAGTGACGATAAACTCCTCTGGTGGGAGAGGAACCGCTGCTGCCCAATCTAAGCAGGGGCCCGAGAACAGTTCCTGGGAGTGTTCCCGCTCCTGAGCAGGTGTCATTGTAGTGGAGTGAGGAGGCTGGGAGGAAGGAGGAGCAGCAGACAGAGGATTCGGATTGGCAGCAGTGGACGGCGCAGAACTGCGGGTAGACGATAGGTTGCTCGAAGCACTTTCTGCCATCCAGGACAGGACCTGCTCACACTGCTCATTTTCTAATAACCGTCTCCCGCGTGGACCCATTAATTGGGCGATGAATGTGGGGACGCCAGAAACGTGCCTCTCTCCTAATCGCGCAGCAGACAGCTGCGACACACCTGGATCAGGAGCTTGGCCTGTGCCCACACCCTCACTTGGCCCTCCGCGTCCTCGGCCACGTCCACGTCCACGTCCTCTAGGCTTACCCCTACCCCTCAGCATGCTGTATTACCAGTGATTAGATTTCCCAGGCAGGAAATAAATTGGCGCAAGACTGCAGGCCAAATATAATTTTTGCCCTTTTTGGAAAACGAAAGGCCCCACTGCCTCTAGTGAATGAATTATCTAAGTTTAATAACTGTGCTGTGTCCCTGCTTATGTGTCACAGAACGTGAGGGTAGCAGAGTTATTAACTGTGGCAGAGCAGGTATTTTTTTTTCCCAATTAAGGAAAGCAAATGGCGAAGCCAGCAGTAAAGCGTAGCTGGGTGCGTATGATTTAGCAATGTTTTTCACGCAGCTCACACGTCTCCACAGGCGTAAGGACGGACACAGGCTGGACAAATAGATTTGTTTTCAGTTTTTTCCCACCAACAGGCAGCACTGCGTATATTCAATGAACCTGAGAAGTTTAATAACTGTGCTGTGTCCCTGCTTATGTGTCACAGAACGTGAGGGTAGCAGAGTTATTATAACTCTTGGAGAGCAGGTATTTTTTTTCCCAATTAAGGAAAGCAAATGGCGAACCCAGCAGTAAAGCGTAGCTGGCTGCGTATGATTTAGCAATGTTTTTCACGCAGCTCACACGTGTCCACCGCCCGTAAGGACGGACAGAGGCTGGACAAATAGATTTGTTTTCAGTTTTTTCCCACCAACAGGCAGCACTGCGTATATTCTATGAACCTGAGAAGTTTAATAACTGTGCTGTGTCCCTGCTTATGTGTCACAGAACGTGAGGGTAGCAGAGTTATTATAACTCTTGGAGAGCAGGTATTTTTTTTCCCAATTAAGGAAAGCAAATGGCGAACCCAGCAGTAAAGCGTAGCTGGCTGCGTATGATTTAGCAATGTTTTTCACGCAGCTCACACGTGTCCACCGCCCGTAAGGACGGACAGAGGCTGGACAAATAGATTTGTTTTCAGTTTTTTCCCACCAACAGGCAGCACTGCGTATATTCTATGAACCTGAGAAGTTTAATAACTGTGCTGTGTCCCTGCTTATGTGTCACAGAACGTGAGGGTAGCAGAGTTATTATAACTCTTGGAGAGCAGGTATTTTTTTTCCCAATTAAGGAAAGCAAATGGCGAAGCCAGCAGTAAAGCGTAGCTGGGTGCGTATGATTTAGCAATGTTTTTCACGCAGCTCACACGTCTCCACAGGCGTAAGGACGGACACAGGCTGGACAAATAGATTTGTTTTCAGTTTTTTCCCACCAACAGGCAGCACTGCGTATATTCTATGAATAATAACTGTGTTGTGGCCCTGCCTATACAATTCTTTCCCTGCAGTATCAATGGAGGGTGGAATGCTCTGCAGAGGCGATTTTGAGAAGCCCAAAAAAAATGCAGCACAGCCAACAGCAGCCTGGACAGTACTGCACACGGATAAATATGGCCCTAGAAAGGACCGTTGAGGTTCTTGAAGGCTACACTCACTCCTAACACTCTCCCTGCCTATGCAGCACTTCTGTCCCTAATGCCAGGTGCAACGGTCTGCAGAGGCGATTTTGAGAAAAAAAAAATCCCACTGCTAACAGCAGCCAACACACAGCTATCAGTGGCCCTAATAAGGACCTTTGGGGGGTCTTGAAGCCTACACTAACTACCAATTCTTTCCCTACAGCAGCTCCGGTATAAACAGCACTGTCCCTCATCTAACTCACACCGCATCTGAGGCGAGCCGCGGGAGGGGCCGACTTTTATATTAGGCGAACACCTGATCTCGCCAGCCACTCACAGCAGGGGGGTGGTATAGGGCTTAAACGTTGCAGGGGGAAGTTGTAATGCCTTCCCTGTCTTTCAATTGGCCAGAAAAGCGCGCTAACGTCTCAGGGAAGGAAGTGAAAGTAACCAGAACACCGCATGGTGTTCGTCACGAATAACGAACATCCCGAACACCCTAATATTCGCACGAATATCAAGCTCGGACGAACGCGTTCGCTCATCTCTAATCTGCACCAAATCAGGACTGTTGCACTACTGTCTTACACTTGATGTCTATGCGCTCTTAGTACCCACTATTCTATGTTCCAGGCACACTATAGCACTGCATTACATACAGTAGTCAGGCTCCATCCCAACAGGGGGCACAAGTGATGCCACGCTACTGTATCTGCGCACATTTCACACGCTGCTGTGTGAGAAGCACAGTTGAAAATGAGGGCTCCTTCAGTCTTATGCGCAAATACGCTCCCCTCAGTGCAACATATTTACACAGTGAAGCTGTAGATTTACGCTCATATTGGTGCATTGCACTGTACTTATAGCAGGGTTTTTCACATGGGACACGCCCCATCCTGATTTAAATGGCTATAAGGCCACTTCCACATGGGCGACGTGATATTGCTGTGAGAAAATCGCAGCGATATCGCATCTGTGTTTTGTGCGATATTGCTGTGTTTTCTAGCGGCGATTTTGTGTTGCTACAAAGTCGCACGTGGTGCTACAAAGTCACGTGACTTTGTAGCACCACATGCAAGCAGTTTCAGGGGGTGGTTGTGGGAGTGTGTCTTGAAATATAAGCCCTACCCTGAAAACAAGCCCTAGCTGGCTAAAAAAAAAAGACATTCATCAACTAAGAGGCGCTGTCCGGCTCTGGCGCATGTCTCCTAAAGCTCCCCGGCACTTGATTGAAGTTCTCCAGCATAGCTTCCTGATCAGGCTTTTGTAAAACCTCGTCTCCCAAGAAGTTTCGCCTCTGATTGTCTAAACACCACGGCACTCAGCCAATCAGAGCCAGCGCTCGATGAACCAATCACAGTCATTCATTGAATTGCTGTGATTGGTTCATTGAGCGCTGGCTCTGATTGGCTGAGCGCCGTGGTGCTTGGGAACCAATCATGTTTAGCAGTTAGTGGAGGCGGGGATTTTGATCCTCCGATTTTGGAAGGGCTGCCAGAAGGTAAAGAGGAGACGCACTCTGGAGATGACAGTGGCTGTTAGGTGAAATATTATTATTATTTTTTGATGCAGCTATGGGTTAGTTTAGGGCTTTTACAGTAGGATCGTGTTTTCGTGCGATGTAATGCAACAGAAAGGAAGGCTCCATAGGAAATAATGGGCTACACAAAAATCGCAAATCAATGCTGTATAGAGCATGCTGTGATTTTGTAGTCTCGCAATGTTGCAGACTACAAAATATCACTTGTGTAGAAGAACCCATAGGAAGGCATGGACTCTACATACATGCGATTTGTAGCACTGTCACATTGCTACAAAATCGCGCGATAAAGTCGCCCATGTGGAAGCTGCCTAAAGCCTAATGAGGTCCCGCTTTGCGCTTTTCCCACCTTAATGTTCAGCTATTTTCTTTTTAATATGCTTTTAAATAGCAACATCTCTTGTGTAATATTGTGCATGTGTTTGCAGACTTTCTTGTGTGTCCATTTTTGTAACCTCTTTTTTTCTAACGCTGTTCTACACCACAAGATATTTTTGGGGTGTTCACGAACAGAATCGTTCCTCCGTGCCTTATACACCAAGGCGTACAAGAATTTGCTTTTCTAGTTTCAGCAAGGTTTTTATTGAGAGTTTTCATAAAATTAGATTGGCAAATAACATTCTGAAATCCCCACGCAGGGAGCAAATGAATGCAACATTGAGTAACGCCATTTTTCAGTAACACTGTATACTCGAATATATATGTTATAGGGGGGAGGATAACAAAAAACACAAAATAAAAGGTCATCAAGGATCCACATCACCCTTCCATAAAAATTATAATAGAAAGCAAGAGCTAGTTACTGGTGGATAGATTAGGTAGTTGATAAATTATCCCGCAATCCTGGGACTTCTAGGCAGCCAATCAAGGGCTGCTAAGCATTTATGAAATTGGCCAGGGAATCCGTACTGATTGCATGAATTCTTTCGTAAAGCATAATTGAGGATATTCTGTTAATGACTTCGGGGAAAGAAAGAGTTGCAGATTTCCATCTGGATGCATTGTAGATCCTTGTGGCCATACAAATATACTGGATGAGGTTATGGGCTCTAAACCTAATACTTGGTAGATGATCACCTAGAAGAAAAACTGTAGGAGCTTTAGGTATTGGTCCAATAAACAAGCGGTTTAGTAGGTTACCAACCTGTGTCCATAGCCCGATTGCCACCGGACAGGACCACCAGTTGTGGAGCATAGTCCTCGTCTCTTGGCATCTGCGGAAACAAAGCAGACATGATGATAGAAATAGGCAATGCTACCTCTGTGGTACCAAATATGTCCTATGTAAAATCTTAACCGAGGTTTCCACACGGGACACGTCCCATCCTGACCTGGTGACCACCCTTAGTAATCGTGGAGCAACAATGCTGCTACCTTTCTAAAGTCATCTCTATCTCCAGGTCCTCCTTCCACTTTCTTATGAATAGAGGTTTTTCTTCGCTGACAGGTTGGTTTAATATACTGTAAATAAATGAGAAGACACCTTTCTGGGAGGGATCGTTGGTGCATCAATTTTCAAAAGGTGTAAGTTTGGGGAGTGAGGAGGCATGGTCATGGATCGAATAAAGTAGAACACCTGGTTGATCTGTAGGAATTCCTGTATGGGAGGTTTAAATATGGCAATAAATTGTTGTACAGTTAGGAGTTTTGACTTATTATAGAAGTGTCGTAGTGTGGTTAGCTGATTGTTTCTCCACCATATAAAAAGAAGGCTCCAGGCTTGCAAGGGATTACGGGAAGCATCAAGGAAGTCTTAGAAGAGAGGTTATACTTAAACCAAAAGGTTTTCTCCATAATAAGAGAGAATAGTATGAGAGGGGGCTCATCTGGTATAGTCCAGGAGGGAGAGACTCCGTTGACCAAGTTAAGAATGATATATAATGTGGATTAATACGATTTTTTTCCATTTCCATCCAGAGTGGGGTATTTGTGTTGCCCAAACAAATGGCCCACTGAGCTAGTCATGCTGATTTGAAATATTTGGTTAAATTGGGTACAGAGAGGCCTCCCAATCGCCGGTGGTAGTGCATAACCGTTTGAGGAACCCCTTAACTACAGTCATTCAGATCATATGTTGTATCAGATATGGCTAGGCTCGGTGGGCCTGAGCCGGCATGTGTCTCAGCTTGGGGTTGAGTTGCAAAGAGTTCTGGGAGTGTGCTCCGTCTTACAGTTTGAGAGTCTCTAGAGGTCTTTCCCTTAGTTCTGGTCATTCTCGTGGTGACGAAAGCTGAAATGTGTGGGTGATAGAGCCGTGCTTCGGGAGTTTGGAAGTCCGGCCTAAATGGAGTCTAGTAGGACACTGACATATCTCCCTGAGACCACTCCTGTGTCACATTAGGGAGTAAAGGGCGGGCATAGTCTATAGCATTTAGTAAGTGAACATGAGAGCCTGTAGTAAAGGAGACAGCAGCAAATAAACACTGTTTGTAGGTGAAGCCTTGGGGGTTTAATTCCAACAGCAAATCTGGAAGGCTCGTGTTGTGTCTTGCAAGCCTCTTGCTATGATACTGCAGTACTTCTGTTGTCATGAATGGTTATCAAGGTTTCAAGCTACTACCTTTTTTATCCAGTTCCTCAGATGTTGTTTGTATTCTCCTTTTAATATGGACCTGATGCTCCTATGAAATGTTACCAGGGAAATCTTGCCGTAGTAATCCTCTTTATGTGGGCCTGTGGTTTCTGCTGTTCACTCTGTTCATCAGATTGTCTCCCTTAATGATGGCTGTTTGTAACTGCCACGTTGCTGGGCCTACTTTCTGCCAGTAGAGCGATCCTCCCCCTAGGCCCTCTCATGGCTAACTGAAGGCCGCTGTAGGTAGTACTGCTGTTTGGCACGTGGGCTATGCCAGAAATTTAGGCAATCATGGGACATCCAAGAGTAAAGCCCTACTGCATCGCAGGACATCCAAAAATAACTATTTTGACTATCAAAATTGGTAAAGCTACTTAGTGAAGTTGGTGAAGATCCTTGGAACTTAGAAAACTGATGAAACTAGTTAGAACTTCTTTGCTGTCTCAATAGCTACTGGTTGCACAAGTAGTACAAGTAACCCATCAATCGACACATGGAGCCCCTTATTGATCGACCCAATATCCATGATGGTGGGGGCAGAAATAGTCTCCTTATGGACTTTTGGAAACCCAGAGGACATTGCTGGATCGTCAATTAAAAGATATGTGACTTCTTTCTCTGAAAATACACTCATACTTAACCCTTCTAACAACCATTCAAATGTAGTGATGTACATAGCAATTGGATCACATGTAAAAGTTCTATGTTTTAGGATAATCCAAAATTAAATATGCTGCTGCGGCAGTTCTGGGATTGCTGCCTTGCTGATAAGTCTGGTGCTGGTTTTGGAGAGGTTTCTACATCTTCTGGCTCAGTGAATGTGGTATTAGGTGTGACGTGCTTAGTCGCACCTGTGGGCAATTACTAGGGCTATTTAGCCTGGCCTGAGACTGGGCTGAACTGCGGTTGATTTCAGTCTCTATCTGACTGGGCTCGTAGTCAGAAGCTTGCTCCTGGATTGCTTATTTACTTGCTGCATCTCAAGCTAAGTTCTGCGTTTGTTTTCATTTATAGTTTTGGTTTTCTTGTGCTTCTCTTTCCCACGTAGGGTTAACTAGGGGCCGAGGCACGCGATCAGGGCCGTCCTTATCAGGGCGATCACCCTGCTTTTAGGCAGGGTTGTATAGGTACAGTATTTTCCATATTTTAGTTCCCTTCTTGTTTTATATTTATTTATTTTGCATTTGTGGAAGATCTGTGAGTGACAGATCCAGCGCGTCCTGGTTGGACGTGACATATGCTAGTTTATAATGAGCTGTAGTATCCAGGATGATCATGGAACCTATATCAGATCTTTTAATAATTAAATTGTTATTGTTTTTCATAGTTTGAATAGCCTCAAACTATTTTATACTTGAGGCTATTTCTTTGTTTAAGTCTTATATTATGATACGTGACCATATCGAACAAATAAATAACCTTGAATAAAAAAAAGTGTTTGAGGCTATTCAAACTATGAAGAACAATAACAATTTAATTGTAAAATGTCTGACAAGGGAGGGGCCGTGCTCATCCTGGAAACTGCATTATTTATTCAAAATAAGCATATTTAATTTTGGATGATGTTCAAGCATATGGAAGGTTAGCATGTGATCCAACTGCAATGTGTACTACAAACTTATTGTTTTTATTTATTTGAAAGCATTGTTCAATCCAGAGCAATGTACAAATAAAAACAGGGATTTAAATGCATTGCATATATAAAACAGGAACAATAATCATATATTAATTACTAAGAAATTGATTGAGGGAAAGAGGACCTTGCCCATGAGGGCTTATAATTTACAAGACAAGGGGGAGGAGACAATAGCTGGGGTAGAAGGTGCTCATGCTGTGGTGGCAGCAGGGTTACTGTATGTTATAGGCTATTATGAAGAGGTAAGTTTTAAGGCTCTTTTTTTAAGCTTTCCCAGGTGGTGGGGAGTCTGATGGGTTGACATAACGAGTTCCAGAGTATAGGTGATTCATGGGAGAAATCCTGGAGACATTTATGTGAGGAGCTCACTAGAAAAGAGCTGAGGAGGGGGTCTTGCAATGACCATAAATTAGGTGTGGGGAGGTATCTGGATATTACGTCAGCGATGTATGGAGGGGATAGGTTGTGGACAGCCTTGCAAGGGTGTTGGAAGGGGCTTAAAAGATCAGGGCACAAGCCCCAAGGCATATGTTGCATCTCCCACCACTTCCCCAAAAAATAAACATTATATACATATATAGTTAAAATATAACATAGTTATCATGTATGAGAAGTAACACACAATAATTACATACAGTATTATCTACATGATACTTTACAAAAGACCAATCATACCAGTATACAAGGCCCAAATAATACCACCACACCATGAGCACTACTACTGCATAGTAACTGACTAATATTACCATACTGCTATGGAATAAAACCCACTGTAGAAAGACTAATATTACCACCATATTGTAACCATATAGTGGTAGATACTGTTCTACATCAGTGCCCTGCAGACCATATAAGTAATTTTAGTCCCGTTATATCCAGTGATCATATATAACATCCAATCTGAGTAGAGTCATTCATTTTTCTGTCTTGTCTTTCGAGCGCAGAGTACATGATCTCTTCCTCTAGCCATGACTTGTTTCTGCAAAGTTTTCAACACAGATATCTTTGGCTCCTCACAAGCACCTCGAACACCAACCTACACAAACTCCCCATCTTGCTGCTACGCCCAACTTTGTGCTTATTTTTCTCCCTATACCTTAATGCCCCCTTTTGTGTTTTAGGGTAATAATTCCCTCTGTGAGTACTACCTTACAAAGTAATAATGTCCTTTCTTGAGAGACACTCTATAATAAATATTGTCCCCTGGATGCCCTATAAAAAGTAATAATGACCCTCTTGAGTCCCAATTTATAATAAAATCATCCGTCTTGAGTGCCCCCTTATATGGTAACAATTTTCTCCATGACTGCCCTCTTGTATAGTAATAATGGGCCTTGTCCTCTTTTATTTTATAATACCCCCTTATTTCATAACAATACACCCTTTTATTGCAATAATGACCCTTTATATCATAGTAGTATCCCTTTTTATTTTAGTAATGCCCCCTTATGTTGTAGCAATACTCCATTTAAGGCCCTTTTACATGCTGCGATTATCGCTTAAACAACCGCACAATTGAACAAACTGCATTTTTTAATAAAATTACATTAATGGCTTTAAACATCCACAATTTCCTCCTGCTCCAGAAGCCTCAACCACCATTTGAACTGAATTTATAGACACTATTCCCACTATACTTCCCCAAGTATCCAGACAATTCATTCATTTCCAAAATGTGATTGTTCCCAGCAAGAGAAACCAAGTAATCTTGTAAATATGATACCTTTTAATGGCTAACAAAAATACATGATGTTAGTGCGAGCTTGCGAACCTCTCAGGTTCTTCTTCAGGCTAAATGGAATAGATCCGAAGAGGCATGCATATTTATACACACTTATGACAAGGCACAGACATGGAAAAGGAATACTAAAAGGAATACTGCAACAGAGACATAAACATTTTTAACTAGACACTGATAAGGGAGTGAAAGTTTTATGGTCCCTCTTTGGATCTATTCCATTTTAGCCTGAAGAGGAACCCGAGAGGTTTGCAAGCTCACTATAACATCATGTATTTTTGTTAGCCATTAAAAAGGAACATATTTACAAGATTACATGGTTTCTCCTGCTGGGAACAGTCACATTTTGCTCTACTTGCTACATGGTACCAAACCTATGTTTTCATTATTCATTTCCAAGTCACAAATCACTAAGCAACTGTTATGGGCTCTTACTTTGAGTGCAAACAGCTAGAACATGTTGTATGAATCCTGGTAATTCCAGACAAATTAAGTTATTATCAGGACCCACTCCCTTAGGCTGGTCCCAAATCTAACCTTAGCTTTGCTAAGCTGTCTCCCCCTTTCCTCCCCTTCACCGGCTTTCTGCAAGGAAAGGGGGTAGGATAGGGCGGGAGCTAGTGTGCTAAGCTCCCACCCCCTCTCTGCCTCTTGTTGGCAGCCAGCAATGGGAGGGGGCAGGATGAGGTGGGAGCTTGGCATCTAGCTCCTACCCTATCCTGCCCCCTCTCATTGCAAACAGACGGCAAGGGGCGGAGAGGAGGAGGGGAGGGGTGGGAGTTTAGCAGTCATGCTGTTAAACTCCTTCCCACCTTCCTTCTCTGGCAGCTGTCATAGGCTCCCATAGGAGTCTATGCAGCCGCTGCCGGCGTAAAAGCACCCAGCCGACATGCACTATCTTGGCCGGCCGGGCACAATTACACCATGGAAATATGCCCATGTGAACTGATGCATTGCAAACCAATGCATCAGAGGGGCAGCATATATCATCTCATGTGAATTCCAGCCGTAGGCCAAGCAGTTTATAGACCAATATATCATAATAGACTACTCAGCACGCATTCCAATATTTATTCCTTGCCCTATAGCAGAAACTTGGAAAATATTAAAAATATATTTAAAGCATGCAAATTTCCACATGTTGTCCCTTCATGTAGTTCTCAAGCATATTTTGCAAGATGGTGTAAAATGTGTGTCCAGAAATGGTAAAACATTGGGAAAGCTTCTATCTCCTATACATAACTATAACACCTGGTTCTCTTTACAGGGCTTCTTTAACCTCTTAAGGACCAGGCTGTTTTGTACCTTAAGGACCAGACACTTTTTAGGGATTTTAGCCATGTGGTAGTTTTACTGCTCCTTTTTTCCCCTTTAGCTACCAAAATTATTTTTGCTGTGTTTTTTTTCCCATGACATATAGGGCTTTTTCATTGGCTTTTTTTGCCGTTTTTTTAGTTTTATTGGGGGTAAAAAGCTAAATAAATGATTTTTTAAAATATTTCTAGTTATTTTTTAGTAGTATATTTATGCTAAAATAAAGTACGGGAACGGGTTCCTCATTTTGTTTCAGACATTTCAATATATAATATGCATGGTTGTGGATTACAGGGCGCATACGGCGACAGTTTTGGTTGGCATCGGCTTTGGGTTATTTTCTTTCTGTATGTATTATTTTATTCTGTATTTTTTAAACCTATGTATGTAATTATGTTTTTTACTATCTATGCGCCCTATGACGTCATGTAAGACCTCTGGGGGACATTGACATGTTTTTTTTTTGTTTGTTTTTTTAATTTGACACTTTCCCACCGTAGCTGGGGCATCCATAGAAGACCAAGTTACAGGAAAAACATCCCTGCAGTGACATTAGTCACTACATCCATCCTGACCCTACACATCACATACACAGCACATTACACACAGCTCTACTACATCCATCCTGACCCCACACAGCACATTATACACAAAGCTCTACTACATCCATCCTGATTCCCACACAGACATCACCAGCTCAGCAGACTGCAGGATACAGTGATCAGCCCCCACTCGTGTGTTCCCTAACTCTGCCCACACAGGTGATCACATGACGGTGATGTCATCATAGGCCCTGGTATGCTGTCAGCTTATCCAATATACAGTACTTTCTACCAAACTGCAGTATGGCTCCTCCCAGAGCAGTGACATCACTACTGGTCCTTCAGTCCACCGGATCTCTGTGCTGGCAGTAGGTCGGCGTCTTCTGTCAGGGCCCCTGAGTTTTATCTGAAATAATAATGGCTTAGTTGTATTCTCATTTTGTTATTTTTGTCCTCCCCTTTCAAGAGCCAAAACTGTGTTGTTCTTCTGTTGGTCAGGCTCTGTGTTTTATATATGTTGTAGGACCTGCGATAACATCACCAGGGTCAGAGCATGAGAAGCACCCACACGCATACATACTCACGGTCAAGTGGTCATTAGTAGTTTGACTAGCCTATTTTTTTCTAATAGGATGTGTTCCATGTCATTCACAAAACATTGTGATGCATATCTGCTATTGGAGGCATACATAGCTTTAATTGAATCATGTATTCTGATTTGTTCCTTGACTTTTAAATATCATCATCCAAACTAAGTGTCATTTATTCTGTGAATAAGAACCAAATGCATAAGCATGTGCACTGTATGACTGGAACTATGCTCTTATCTATTTTATTTATTTGACTCAGACATATATTCTGCAGCGTGGTACATCACTGGGGCTCACAGTCTAAAGGCTCGGTCAGACAAGTTTTTTTTTGTGCACCTATGTGCGCAAAGAAATGTGCTTCATGGATGTGCAAAATGTGCGTGACCGAAGCTCCATGCTTTTTTTTACATGTGCTCAACATAGTGTGTGCAGGCCTTCAACGGGCAAAGTTTCAGATGCCCGTTAACTGGAACAGCTGTGCTTGTAGAAGCACAGCTGCTCCACAGAGGTCCCCTCATCACTGAACACTGTGACAGCACTATTACAGTGTTCAGGGATGATGGGACTTCCCGCAAGCATGTAAGAATCCCCTTCCACAGCTGTGAGAGCTGTGGCAGAGGACCGCGATGGTATCCCATTGCTTCAATGGGGACGGCGTTGCTGCCTCCTTATTGAAAGCAATGGGAGGAAGGCAACCCCTGCAGCGATTATTTTTGGGGGGTGGTTTGAAATATAAGCCCTAACCCGAAAATCAACCCTAGCCATTAACAAAAAATTTTTTTTAACTCATCTAGAAGCGCTGTCCGGCTCTTTTCCTCGTCAGTCTTCATCTGTATTCTGGCGGTCGAGGATTGAAAAATCCCCACCTCCAGAAAGCGCTGCCTCTGATTAGCTGAGCACCGTGTTCTTTAGCGGCAGTGCTCAGCTGTCATTTAATGCTTGAGCGCTGTCTTTGATTGGTCACAGCGCTCACTGTGTCCTAAGTTCACCTATTATGGTTTTGGAAGGTGGGAGGAAAGCAGAGTACTTAAAGGAAACTCACTCAAATATGGGGTGAACATACATACTCCATGAATAGTAGATCATAGAATAGTAGAGTTGGAGGGGGCCCCAGGGTTACCGGGTTCAATCCCCTGCTCAATGCAGGATCACTAAATCATCCCAGACAGATACTTTCCCAACTTGTGAAGGGTCCAACTAAAGAGAGAGATTTTAGACTTAATATTAAGCAACAGACCTGGCAGAATAACAGGAGTGCAGGTCGGGGGGCACCTGGGAAATAGTGACCATAATATAGTAAATTTTCACTTATCTTTCAAAAAGGAGTTTTATCGGGGAGCTACAAAAATACTAAACTTTAAGTTTAATCAGCTCAGAGATGTCCTTAGGGTTATTGACTGGAACAATGTCCTCAAAAAGGTGGATTTACACACACAGATGATCGCTGAAAATTTGTCAGAAATTGACAGTTGTGAGCGATCACTTTGCATAGGTACTAATGGGCTAATCAGAGCTTTAGTACTTCCTTGCATGTATTTAGAGAACAGCGGGTGGTCTGTTCTCTAAATACATCAGTATTGTTCTCCAGCTGGACAGTGGCTGTTCACAGTTGTTAAAGAATGTTAACAGTGCTGCCCGCGGAGAACTCAGCCTGTGGTCCGTCTTATCTTATCATCCTGAGGGACAGAGATTTCATGCGGACTTGAAGTCAGAGATTGATGAAAAGTGCACAGCTAGTGCACGATGGGCGCACATTTACACACAACGATTATCGCTCAAAAGATGGCTTTTGAGCGTATTTTGAGTGATAGTCGTATGTAAAAGGGCCTTTAGAGTACAGACAATAAATGTGAAATGTTTAAAAAGATCTTAAATATTCACTGTGAGCGGTTCATACCTTACAGGAATAAAGGAATTAGAAAAAGGAGAAATCCAATGTGGTTCAGTAAAGAAGTAAATGGGACAATAAACAACAGAAAAAAGTGTTTAAACTGCAAAAACAAGATGGCAGCAAAGAAGTACTAAAAATCTTTAATGAAAAAAATAAATTTAGTGAAAATCAGATAGAAGCAGCAAAGCTGGAGACAGGCAGACTCATTGCCCAAGTGTACACGTAAACAAACCATAAACTGTTCTTCAACTATATAAATAGTAAAAAGATTAATACTGGAAGTGTTTGCCCTTTAATAAATAATGTAGGAAATGTTGTAAAGGGTAATGTGGAGAAGGCAAATCTATTAGCTTTTTCTCCAGTGTATTCACAGGGGAAAACGAAATGTCAGATGAGATACAGAGTGATAAAGTAAACTCTCCACTAAATGTCACTAGTCTAAGGCCTCTAAGAGTTATTGAATCTTGTGTATCTGGCCTTTCCAACATGTTTTATACTGTGCTGCATAAAATGTTGGTATATAAAATAAGAATGCTTGGCCTGGACAAGAATGTGTGTAAGTGGGTAAATATCTGGCTCAGTAATAGAAAGCATTGGGTGGTTATTAATGGTACATACTCTGATTGGGTCACCGTTACTAGTGGGGTACCACAGGGGGCAGTGTTGGGCCCTATTCTTTTTAATATATTTATTAATGACTTGATAGAAGGCTTGCACAGTAATATAGCAATTTTTGCAGATGATACAAAACTATTAATTAACACAAGACTGAATGCTGTTGCAAGTTACCTGGATAAGTTGGGGGATTGAGAAGAAAAGTGATGGCAAATTCAGTAAGAGTTTGAGGGGCCTGGTCGCCTTTCTTGAGCGCTACAACATTACAAGATATATTCACTAATTACTTCAGAAGGGTTGTTCATCCAGGGATTTTTCCGATTGCCAGACATGGATTCAGGAAGGATTTTTTTCTGCATCTTCGCATCACTTGCAGAGAGAATGGATGATGTTGGGAGGAGTGACGGAGGTTCCAGAGATGGTTCGGCTCTCCCACTGGACGGATTTCCCGATATTTGCATGTGGCTTGGGAAAAATTAAAGTCTTCAGATTGCAGGTATGTTGGCACGGGGTGTATAACAAAATAACTGTATGAAAAACACGTTATCAGCACTTAAATGGTGTAGGTGGATTTATGTGTGAAAAAGTGCTGACACTTTACCTTTAATGTATACTTTATATATAATATCTGTATATACACAGATCAGTTAAATGTATCTACTGTAATAAACACTGGTCAAATCTTGTTATTTAATTACAGTCGACTCCAGTGAAGAAATGCTGACATTTGGAGCCGCTCACGAAGTATAAATGAGTGTTACTGCTCTGAGTAACAGCACAGTACAATAATAATGTGTTGTCCAGTCATTGTCTGCTCTTCCGATAGCGTGTCATTTAACACTATACACTTTCCAAAACTGAAATGTTAGTTTAGCCGTAAAATATAGGCTAGTACGCTATATAAATATAGTATGAGTAAGCTCTGATACAAAGTCTGCTGGAAATGCCAGGAAATGTCAGGAATTACAAATCAAGTGAGGAAGAGCGGACCGCAACAATACAAGAAGAAACTAGGATGACTGATGAATGGAGAAAAGTGAATAGTAGTCTATTCGTATATAAATGCGGTTTCCACCTGTCTTCTTTAAACTATACAGTATTTTTACCTTTGAAGACCAGTCTACACTTCACATAGAGTTGTATTCTACATGAAATGTTGAGCAACTTTGTAAACGTGTCATCAGTTCTGTTTTTGAATTACAGCTGGTGTAGTTTACACAGTGTTTCCTATATCAGATTTTAGTGATGTGTCTGGGAAAGAATTCTAATTTACGAGAGCAAGTTTGGCATAACTATTAGGATGAGCAAAGAATAACTGAGTATGTTATCTGTGAAGTCTGCAGAATACAGCACTGCGCTGCTGTAGATCCGCAACATGATACATTTATTCTTTGTCGAAAAAAAATCATAGCCCCTAGAAGGAATTGCTGTCTTGACCGCAAAACTCGGCATGCAGTTACATCTCAGGCAGATATGCAAATGATTGTCCCTGGTGTTGAAGAATGCTATCAGCGGCAGGGTGCATTTGACCACGAACACATGGTCCAGCAAGCATGGTCAGGGGTGTTACATATCCTTATTAGCACATTGGGTCAATGTCCTGTAGGTGGGGCATGAAGCTGAAAGTGGTGGTCTAAGAGTTCTTAGACATCCTTGTCTGTTCCCTTCTCAACCCCCTCCTCCTCCTTCTCTTCTTCCAACTCTTCATACCACCTTTCAACTCCCTCCACATTGCCACAGATATCCGTATGTGAAAAAAATCCAACCTCCATAGAGTGGTGCACGTGATGAACACCAGGATGCTGTCCTAAATCATAATTGTCTAGGGGAGTTGTTGAGTTCTACAAGCTCTGGCTGACTCACGGTTGACCCCACACAATCTAAAGGTAGGCAAGGTCATGTGTAACAATGGGATCAACCTGCTGGCGGCCTTTCGCCTCAGCAATCTCACACATGTACCTTGCCTGGCCCAAATAATGAACCTAGTAGGTCAGCGCTTCCTAACTAATTACCCAGGTTTACATCCAGTGCTGGAAAAGGCAAGGAAACAGTGCTCACACTTTTGGCATTCACATTTAGCTGCCTTTCATCTGGCGGAGGTGCAGCGACAGTTCGGGTTACCACCCAATGGTCTCATCTGTGATGCACCTACATGGTAGAATTCCACACTGCATATGTTGCAGAGGATAAGCCAGCTGCATAGAGCAATTATGGCATACCAGATGGTGTAGGCGTTAGCAGACGATGCATGCAGGTTGGTCAGTTGAGCCCTGTGGAGTGGCTGCAGATAAAAGATGTGAGGGCTGTTTTAGACTGCTTTGAGGAAGCAACCAGAATGGTCAGTCGTGATGGCGCACTGATCAAATGACCATCCCTGTTGTCTGCCTGTTGAAAGAGATGATATGGGGCCTCACGGACAATGATGTCACAGGAGGAGGATAAAGAGGAAAAGAAGTCAATCTCTCAACTATCTGGCCAGTCTGCCATTACTCAACACCTCAGGGAGAGTGGCTTTGGGTAAGTAAGTGGGTGCCTTCTTCAACATGTTTCTCCACCCATGGGAAAAGTATAGAGGAGGAAGAGGAGTGGGATAATATAGGACCATGAGGCATATAAGTGTTTTTATGCTATAGTCCTTTCAGAAGGACTGTCGCATAGCCCCCATCAAAACATCAGATCATTACTGGGTGGCCACCTTCCTTGATCCCCATTATAAGACCAAAATAACAAATCTCATTCCGGCAGTGGAGAGGGACTTCAAAATGTTGCACGATCAGGATAGACTATTAAGCACCTTGAGCACAACATCTCCTCATGGCCGCAGGAATGCATCTGCAATGGATCAAAGCTCTGTGGCTCATGATGAACGAGCAATAAGCCACCTCAGCATCACGACCACCAGTGGCAGGGGAAGTCTAACAGAGGTGTGGCATAGTTTTTTGAGCCTGTTGCAGCCTGCCGCAAAAACACAAAGAAGGGCCTACAGTCACAGCCAGCACTTATCCATGATGGTCCAAGAGTATGTCAGCTCCGCGTGGATATATTCAGATATGGTGTTGGCCCCTTTGGCTTTTGGGTGTCTATGTTCGATGAACGGCCAGAGCTTGCACAACATTCTTCAGAGGTGCTTGCCTGCCCGCTGCCAGTGCGCTATAAGAAGGGTGTTCAGCACAACAAGGAGAATGATAACTGACAGGCACACTGGATTCTAACACTAAAAATGAGATTACCACATGGAATGAATGTCAAAAGGGACTTATTGTATATTTATTGAGTCAATAAAAAAAAAAAAATATATATATAGAGTTAATGATTAGAGATGAGCGAGCGTACTCGGTAAGGACAGATACTGGAGCGAGTATCATCCTTACCGAGTACCTGCCTGCTCACCCGCAAAGATTCGGGCGTCGGCGTGGGTGAGCGCTGTGTTGCGGGAGTGAGCCAGAGGGAGCGGGGAGGGAGAGAGAGATCTCCCTCCCATTCCCCCCTGCTCTCCCCCGCCGCTCCGCGCCCCTCGCCGGCAACCGAATCTTTGCAGGCGAGCAGGCAGATACTCGGTAAGGATGATACTCTCTCGAGTATCTGTCCTTACCAAGTACGCTCGCTCATCTCTAGTAATGATATGGTATAAAATGAATGAAAATGGAGCAATATAGTAATATGAATAATTATAATTAAATACGATCTTAGAACTAATTATTGATAAATTAATGGTTATTTCTCATGACTAAAATAAAATAAAATTGATAATGTTGTTATGTGGTCATACTAATTATAAATGAATGGAAAAGAAATATGCTGAACGTCAGTATAACTAGTAGTAAGCAATGCAGGAGTTAACATTCAGGCGGTTGATTTTAATTGTTATAGTCACATGCTTTTAAATTGAACAGTGAAAGCAGACAGATGAGGTGAACAAGAACCGGGTGAAGGTTCGAAATGTACTCCGTCTGATTGTACCTTGTTTTAAACGGCACAAATGAAATAAAGCAGGACACTTTCTTTGCACAAAAGTCCAGTTCCTCATTCTTTGGAATTTATCTGCATGAGTGCCACAATATCTGAGTGGTGTAACTGGAAAGAAGACAAGTGCTGCATAAATGGTGATAGGGCTGAGACGTCGGGCTGGGTATATATATATATATATATATAAATATGTATATATATATATATGCTGACTGGCACATTCATCTGTCCACAGACAACGTGGAGCGCCTGATGTCTATAGAAATGAAACAGACATGGACTTCACCTGACTTCTGCACCCACATGGCAGATTCCACTGATTAGTTCGCACACTAGCAAATTTCACTCACGTATAACTGAGCATATATGTATATCAAACACCACACTGCGCTCTCAAGGTGGTGCTGGTGGTGATGGAACTGCTGCTGCTCTCCTTCTCCAGCTTCTGCCCGGTTTCCCCCTCTTATTGCCAAAACAAAAATTTTCTGAAGCACAAGAAACAGCTGTGACTCCACAGCTTTTCCTTGGAGAAGGTCCGTGCTCGGCTGTTCTGTTCACCTGGTAGAATTTGCCCTTTGCAAACTTCATGACAATGCTTTTAAAACAAGCAGCACATCTGCTGTCTTGTGTAGTGAAATTTTGGTAGCTCTACAGCTGTTCCTTGAAGCAAGCCCATGATTGAGTTTTGTGTTTTTACAAAGAATTTCTTCCTTGGTGAAATTTTTGATCTAGGAGACCCTATGTGGGCCTACTTTTGTTTTTAGTTTACCATTTTCTAGGAGGAGCACAGCGTTCCCCAGATGTGTGACTGTATTGCAATGCACTTTGGGAGGGCTTTGGCTGCATTGGGGACCTTCTGGAGGGCAAATTAGTGAACCCGATTTCTGCTTCCATTGACTTTAATAGGAGTCAGAACTGACTGTCCTGATTCATGATGATTTTCAGGAAAACCGTCCAATACCAATACAAACCTATTATTCCACTAATCGCTCATCACTACTCTGCAGCCGTTGATGTCTTGGGTTTTTCCCTCTCTTTTTTAATGCACACCTCATGCCGTTCAAGGGTCTCTGCAGACCCTGATTTTCCGATTCTTTCCCGCTCATTCTTAAAGGGGTATTCTGGTGATTTAAAGTGAAAGTTATATTTATCATGAGGCTATAACTAGAGATGAGCGAACGTACTCGGTAAAGCACTACTCGTCCGAGTAATGTGCTTTATCCGAGTACCTCCCCGCTCGTCCTGAAAGATTCGGGGAGCGCCGCGGAGCGGGGAGCTGCAGGGGAGAGTGGGGAGGAACGGAGGGGAGATCTCTCTCTCCTTCTCTCCCGCCCGCTCTCCCCTGCTCCCCGCCGCAACTCACCTGTCAGCAGCGGCGCTCCCCGAATCTTTCAGGACGAGCGAGGAGGTACTCGGATAAAGCACATTACTCGGACGAGTAGTGCTTTACCGAGTACGTTCGCTCATCTCTAGCTATAACATGTAATTTTGCAATATAATGTAATAACTTGTTTTACAGAGCTGCAGAGATATGGCTTTACCGGTGGTCTCCCCCAGCTTAGTTCTCTATTGGTATCCAGTGGTTATGACATATATGCTCTGCTGTTTTACTGGTCAGGCATGCTCAGTGCCTTCAAATTGTGCAATAATGACATAGTTTGTACAGTTGTGAATGCACACTTGTTAGTAACTGGCAATGGGGTATTAAGTGAGATGTCGTTTTTACACTCCCTAGTGGTGATTTTAACTCCTTAGTGACACAGCCTATTTTAGACTTTAGGGCCCAAAGATTTTTTGGGGGGTTATCTCCACTTTTCAGAAGTTTGAACTTTTTAATGTTTCCGTCAACATAGTCATCTAAGGACTTGTTTTTTGCATGGCGACCTGTAGTTTTCAGTTTATTTTGGGGGAACATATAGTGTATTGCATAACTTTTATTACAGTAATACAGTTTTTTGGAGAACAGGAAGAGAAAAACATATCAATTCTATAATTTTTTACAGCATTAATCATGCACCATAAACCGCATGATAAATGTATGTCCTTTCATGGGAACTGCTTGCCAGCAGGGACTTTTTTTTTTCATTCAGGAAGGTTTTCCGTAAACAAAATAAACAGATAATACAAGAAGAACACTATATACCTAGAACACGATATACCCATTGTCTGTGAAACATTGTCTTGGAAATACTGCACAAAATTTAGACACTAGTGGTGGTCAGGTAAGCTTGATGGGGAATGTACAGCTGTGTAGTATGCTCAGAACACCATGGCGAAACTTTATTGGGCACCTCCAGGATATCTTGCCACTCACTGTCGGAGGATATACATTCCTGGGGCGGGAAGAGGTTAAATAGCAACGTGGAAACCTGCAGCTGGAAAGCCGCAGTGCAAGAGGTCAGCATAAAAAAGTACTGGAGTTCAGTTTGATGATTTAGATGCATGTTTGGAATAAAGGCAATATGTGGAAACATTAGGGAAATATTGAAAGTTTTGCCCAGTCTCTGGAATACTTTAAGTTGTTGGTCACGTTGTTTACTTGTCTTGCTTGCAGTAGTTTTATTAGCTTTTGGTTGGACTTGTGCGATGAATTTCTGTTTTTTCAGAGGCATTTCAGATCCACCACACATCTAAATTACACTTATTATCAAAAAAAAAATCAAGCTCCTAAAAGGAGTTGTCAGAATCGAATGAAACTTTCTCTGTGTGATTGTAATGTTGATATAAGTAAGTGATTACAATATCAGAAGTAAAGGATAATTTATTGCAGAAAATGGAACACTAGAAGGGAGACTCTAGTACACTGTTGCACCGACTCTAACTTGGATGCAAGACGTCATACAGACGGGTATAGAGGCATACAGGTTCCGTATGGTATTCTGCGGCATATCGCTCCACATTTCCTGTAACTGAGCCTCTAGATTGTGCAAACTTGTAGGCTGTCAAAGCTGGCGTCCCACATTTGACACTCCGTGTACGCAGCCGAGCATTATCCTTATGAAAGCCCTGCCATGAGAGGAACACATGTGGCTGCAGGATGTCCTGAACATATTGCTGAGCTGTCATTGTCCCTCGTACCACTACTAGGGGTGACAGAGTATCATATGCAATGGCCCTCCAGACCATCGCACCAGTAGTAGGGGCAGTGGGAGGGGATTGAGGTGTTCACTCCTATGTCTCCAGACACAAACATGGCTGTTGTAAATGTCCAAACTAAAACTGGATTAGTCACTGAAGAGAACCTGGTTCCACTCCGTAGAAGTCCAGTTTTGTTGTTCACGATGCCATTGCAAACAGAGGCATTGGTGGGTGCTAAAAGCAGTACACATAATGGGCACTGTAAGACCAAATGTGCTTTAGCCAAGCACCTACAAATGGTTCTGACAGACACAGGGGCCAGTAACGATGGTGCCACCTGTCTCTGGATGGCAGATAATGAAACTGTTGTTGCTGCTCATGCTTGTTGAAAGATCAGACAATCCTCTTTACTCGTGGTCTGTTGTGGGAGTCCTGACCCCAGTCGCCTTGGGTACGTGCCCTCACACCTCCTAACAGTTTGATCAGAACAGCCCAGGTGGTGAGCAATTTGTCAATGCAACCATCCAGCTTCTCAGATTCCAATAATACTCCCCCTATCAAACTCTGTTAACTGGGAGAAATCTTTTTGATTGCATCACAGAGTCATATCTTGTGGTCAACAAGCTCTATACAAGTGGTAAAAGAGGTGCAGTACACAGAAGTAGGCCCTTCGAGTCTTTTTATAGGCCAAGGGTGGAACGACTTTTAGGGCCTCAGGTGGCAACACTGTTCATCTAATCACACCACAACTCTCATTATTTGCATATCTGAGGTGTAGCAACATGTCGCGTTTTACAGCAAAATGACAACTTCTTCTAGGTGCTTGATTGTTTCTTTGACAGAGAATGTATTTACTATGCTCAATCACAAAGCATTTTATTTTACAATAGATTATAGAATAGGCCTCATCTAATATAGAAAACCCTACAGGCTTTTTCTTGCACCACATTTTGATCCCTTTGCCTGACCCTAGGTGGATGATTTTGGTGTCCTTAGATTAGTGACATCCTCACCACTGCCGTAAAATCCTAAAATCTGAGTTTGATACATTGATTGATCTGTGAGGGCAGCTCAAAGCTGCAATGTTAAATCTATGGGTGTGTGCCGCTAGGGAGATTGAAGCATTGCTAAGCAGCATGAGACATGAGTGGCATGGAGGAGAGAGTGAAGCATTGATAAGCTAGTGGGAGAGAGAGAGAGGAAGGGTGAGACGTGGAGAGAAAGGAAGGTGAAGAGGGAGAGAGACGCTAAGAGAGAGAAGCAGAGAGAGAGAGATGCTGAGAGAGAGAAGCGGCTAGAGAGAGAGAAACATTGAGAGAGAGAGAGAGTGAAGCGCCGAGAGAGAGAGAAGTGGTGAGAGAGAAAAAGAGAGAAAGAGAGCAGCAAGAGAGAGAGAGAGAAAGGGAGAGAGACAGAGAAGCATAAAGAGAGAGAGAGAGAAATAGTAAAAAGTTTAATACTGAAAGTGTTGGCCCTTTATAAATAATGTGGGAAAAATTGTAAATGAGGAGAAAGCAAATCTATTAAATAGTTTTTTCTCCTGTGCATTCACAGAAGAAAATGAAATGTCAAATGAGTTGTAGAGTGATAAATTAAACTCTCCACTAAATGTCACCAGTTTAACCCAGGAAGAAGTACAGAGCCGCCTTAAAAAGAATAAAATAGACAAATTGGCAAGTCCCGACGGCATTCACCCCAGGGTTTTAAGAGCATTAACTAATGTTTTAGACAGGCCATTGTTTCTTATATTAAAGGGGTTGTCCCGAGGCAGCAAGTGGGTCTGTACACTTCTGCATGGCCATAATAATGCACTTTGTAATGTACATTGTGCATTAATTATGAGCCATGCAGAAGTTATAAAAAGTTTTATACTTACCTGTTCCGTTGCTGGCGTCCTCGTCTCCATGGTGCCGACTAATTTTCGCCCTCCGATGGCCAAATTAGCCGCGCTTGCGCAGTCCGGGTCTTCTGCAGTCTTCTATGGGGCTCCGTGTAGCTCCGTGTAGCTCCGCCCCGTCACGTGCCGATTCCAGCCAATCAGGAGGCTGGAATCGGCAATGGACCGCACAGAAGAGCTGCGGTCCACGGAGGAAGAGGCCATCTTCAGCGGTGAGTAGAGAAGTCACCGGAGCGCGGGGATTCAGGTAAGCGCTCCGGTGAGCTTTCTTTACCTCCCTGCATCGGGGTTGTCTCGCGCCGAACGGGGGGGGGGTTGAAAAAAAAAAAAACCCGTTTCGGCGCGGGACATCTCCTTTAATGACTCTATAGTGACAGGGTCTGTTCCACTGAATTAACGCATCGCCAATGCAGTGCCAATATTCAAAAAGGGGTCAAAAAGTGAACCCAAAAGCTACATGCTGGTAAGTCTCACTTCTTTTGTGCGTAAAATGTTAAAAGGGTTTCTCATAGGTGCTGTCCTGGAGTATCTCATAGAAAATAGCAGTTTAACTCCAAACAATCATGGATTTATGAGGGGTCACTCTTGTTAAACCAATCTGATCAGCTTCTATCAGGAGGTAAATTCTATAGTGGACCTGGGAGAGTAATTGGATCTTGTGTATCTGCACTTTTCCAAAGTCTTTACTACTGTGCCATATAAAAAGTTGGTATATAAAATGAAAATGCTTGGTCTGGGTGAGAATATGTGTAAGTGGGCTCAATGATAGAAAGTAGAGGGGGGTTATTAATGGTATATACCCTTACTGAGTGAACGTTAGTAGTGGGGATTGAACAATAAAATATCAATATTTGCAGGTGATACAAAACTATTAATTAACACAAGAGAAGACAGAATGGGGTTACAAATGGATCTGGATAAGTTGGTGGATTGGCAGAAAAGTGATGGCGAATTCGATCAGAGTTTAAGAGGGGTCTGGACACCTTTCTTGAGTGTTACAATATTACCATGTTCTAATCACTAATTACTTCAGAAGGGTTTGTTTATCCAGGGATTACTCTAATTGCCAGACATGGAGTCGGGAAGGAATTTTTTTCCCCTTAAACAATGAAAATTGGCTTCTACCTCTTTGAGGGTTTTTTTTCCCTTCCTCTGGATCAACATTGGGGGGTAATAGGCTGAACTGGATGGGCATATGTCTTTTTCAACCTACCATACTATGTTACTACCGTATTTTTATTTTTTTTTATTCCAAATTAATTTTTGTTCATTGTTGATCGTTTCATGCTTCTATTTTCATCTATTATCACAAAGACACATAAATTATTATAAAATATACCCGTAAACAAGTGAATAGGGGTAGAAGTTCTATTTAATTGGGTTGCTCTGTTTGGAAAACCCTCACCAAATATAAGGATGGATAAGTTGATCATGGGAGGTTTGGCTAGCAGCCACAGCATCCTCATTATCGTTCATCTGAAACCTAAACTCTTCAACTGGAAAATAGTGTTCATTATCAGTATGATGACGTTTATGATTTGCTGCATCAAACATGTATCTGTTTTGGAACAAATCCATTAGCCAGATATCATCACTGGATTGCACAATTTTCAAACTACCATTATTTCCCAATCACATAATATGATCTTTCACTAAGATGTAGCTCTCTGATTTCACAACACAATTTGATCTGCAGTAATAATTTGCCAACCAGAATGTCTGGACACATTAATGGATACAGTAGTGTGTCACAGCTGTATCTCCAACAAACGTAACTTAATGGGAAAATAGTACTTCACAATAGAAGGGTGCACGTTTTCCGCATTTCAAGGCGCACAAAAATACAACCCCTAATTTCCGATGGGTGTATTTACCTGGACAATTCTTCTCTCGTAGTAATTCTGCAAGATATTACAATTGCAGCGTGCTCTATTTCCGTGCCAGTCTCATATGAGAATAGAGAATGCACATGTGTGGTCTCCCACACATCACACAGGACACAGAGTGTTTGTGCACTCCACATTGCGAATCGTGCCCAAGAATGTTGGGAAAGAAAGATTGGGCATGTTGATTTTAACTTGTCAAGCCAAGAATGCATGTGTATTAGGTGGTTCGGATGATTAGCTGTTGACCAAATTAGTATTCATTCAGTTCTCTATAGATGCCCACACACATTCAATAGCTGTTGATTGAACACTCATTCAGTCAAAAGCTATTAAATGGGTATGGGCATTTATAGAAAACTGAAGTTTGCTGCGTTACGATTTTACTACTGTCAATGGGATGTGTTCCTAAATACTGTTTAATTAGGGCCAATAATGTCAGACTCTGATATCACTTCTACTTAAGGGGTCCCAGCAAACTGATTGCCGAGCGTTAAGCAGCAGGTCACTTTCAGGTACAGCTAAAAGTCATTGACAAAGCACTGCAACGCATACTCCTCATGACTTATGTAAGGTTATACTGCTCTGCTAAAGAAGTTTTTTTTGTGTCTAGAGTTAGCGATGTTACTGAACATTGCATATCACTCTGCTGCCTGATGTGCAACCCCAACTGCTTCCCTGGCCACATGAGCCTGGGAGAAGAGAAAGGATGCCAGTGTGGTAAGTGGATATGTGTGTGCTCTTGTCAGTTAGACCCTACTTCAACTGGTGCAAGGTGCAGATGGATCTCCAGATGTGAGCGTAGCCTAAGGTGACAGACCATAGTACTCAAAAGAAAGTGGTTGTACCCACTGGGTGTGTGACATCTTAATGATGCCACATTATTATCCAGGTAAGCCTTAGAGTAGACCAGATATGCATAGTAAGCTTACAAGTAGATAGTATAACTCCTAATCTTTACCATTACCACTTGCCCTAATCAATTGGTGTTGTCTTTGTAAATCACAGCTCTCAGAAAAGGCTCCAGTTGGAGGTAAATGGTAGGATAATGGAGCAGTAGGGCCGAACAAGGCAGTTAGGAAGTAGTTTAAATCATTACCGGGAAAGGATGACAGTAAACTGGAAATAATAGAAAAGAGCAGAGTGAGAATGAGTGGCAGAGACAAGACCAGCTAGGTACAAAGCCAATGGATGAATCAAGTGAAAGGAAGCATGAAGAAATCATATCCAGAGTTGAATCAAATGCATACAACAGCTACAAGGTAATCAGGACCTGGAAGCAGAGTGGATGTCACTAAAGCTCATCAGAATTATTTTATAAAAAAGAAGGGACATGGTCTGCACATCCAAAATCTCATGATTCTCGTTTGCCCGATGGACCGAGCTGGTAACATCATCACTTGCTCTTTCGCTCGGGCTGCCTGTTTAGTCCCCGGACATTTATCATTCACTGTTTCCCATTCCTATGTCAAACACAGAACAAGCAGTGTTTTAACGCCACGATAAGTGCACGAGCCTGCGCCATTTTTTTATGCCAGCTGAAACTTAACGGCCAATGACAAGCGTGCTGTTCTCACTAGTCGTTCAGTCATTAGCTTGCATTTAAACTGAATAATTATCATTCAGTTTCATTTTTTTAAATGATTATCTAAACGATGTGTTCTGTGTAAACAGGGCATTAGATAACCTGTTGTGGAATGCCACTCCCTAGAGCCAAATGGAAATTTGACATGGGATGAGCTGTTGGGCAAACAATGCCCAATAGCTTGCCCCAGTGATGCTCGCTCCTGTGCGGTTACAAAGGAGTGAGTATTGCTGGCATCGCTCACAACTCTTGCAGAATGAAGGCGGGGTGGCTGGGGAGCGTTCCTTCCCTGTTCGTTTCCATTCCCAGTTAGCAGACAGTCATTTAAAAGTGAACGACTGCTGTTTACAGTCACTACATGCGTTTACACAGGACAATTATTGCTCAGATTCCAGCGCTCCCGCGGGAACCTGAACTATTCTAAATGATAATCATCCCATGTAAAAGTGGCAAAAGGTTTCAGGAAGATAAGTTTATTTCACAGCCGACCAGGAGCATTAACGCCTCCAGTGCAAATCAGGATAGTGCTCATAGAATGGGTGGGGGACTCATACACATACAGTTTTCGTTATACATCACATCCCCATCGCCCTGATCGGATGCTTAACATTTGTAGATTAATTCTCCTGGAGACATTCATACATGCAGACGTGGTCTTTTACTTTTGACCTTTACACATTTACATTACACAGTTAGCAACTGCCTTCCAGGATAAAACAAGTCTTGGTCTGGTGAGAGTTCATGTATGGCCCCTCAGTAAATATGTGACTAACCCCCACCCTTGGAATGTGGCCAATGATCTATAAACTGAAAATGTAGTAATTAGAGATGAGCGAACGTACTCATTTAGGGCAATTTCGCAATCAAGCATCGCTTTTTTCGAGTAACTGCCTACTCGGGTGAAAAGATTCAGGGGGCGCCGAGGTGAGCGGGGGATTGCAGAGGGAGTGGGGGGGAGAGAGAGAGAGAGCTCCCCCCTGTTCCCCACTGCTACCCCCCGCTCCACCGCGCCGCCCTCCGACGCCCCCCAATTTTTTTCGCCCGAGTAGGCAGTTACTCGAAAAAAGCGATGCTCGATTGCGAAATAGCCCTAAACGAGTACGTTCGCTCATCTCTAGTAGTAATGCAGCAAAACAGTGGGCCTTTAATTATAATTTTTCTCCTTCAAACCCATTGAGACTACTGCAAAATGTTATATACTCTTAGCCTGGGTTCACATGGGACTGTTTCACCGCGGAAATCTTGCGGTTTTGCTGCAGCAAAAAAATGCAAGATTTCTGCGGGATAAGTGCAACTCCAAATCCTGCGGCACTCAGCCATGGGTTTTGGAGCGGCTTTTCCGCACGCTTTTCATAGAGAGGAGCGAGGCTGCAATGGAAAAAAAAAATTGACATGCTGCGTCCCTGGAATCCGCACTGCAACGCCGGCTTTGCCGAGATGGATTGTTTGCCTCATGTGGATGACATTTTTGATAAATCTTGTCCACATGGCTGGCTAATCCCAGGATTATTGGCCGCAGGTGGATTTGCCGCAGCAAAACTCAACAGGGATATTCCGGGACAAATCCGCTCTGCGTGAACCCAGCCCTACTAGAAGTGCTTAGCAATAATGTTTGTGAACAGATACGTACACAAATGACCTTCTATATTATTGTTTTAACAGATTTAGATGAATTGACACATTTAACATACCTTTCAAACCCTATTACACACGTATTTTCCTCCACTGTTGAGAAACCAGTACACACAACAATGGGAATCGGGGAAAGGTCATGTGAAAGTCAACCTTGTACAAGTTCCTTTAAACTTTTTAATTAAATTTCGTCTGACCTGTGGTTGTGATTTATCATCATAGAACATACTTGGGGAAATGGAATTTTGAATTGCATATTTCTGAAAGAAGCATATTCAATTTAAATTACTGTTACAGAACTAAATTAGTAATTTCATAAAAATACATTTTTTTCAATTAAAGAGTTGACATTAGTTATAAGTCTCCTTGCATACCTTCTAGGTTCCCTCCTTAAGGAGAAACAATACCCTTCCTTACTCACATGTATAGGCCTCTCAGTAGTGCGGCAACCTGACGTGAGGCAAGCCAGCTGCTGGGAAGACCACGGGCATGAACAAGATGGCGGTCACGGGTGGCTCTGCAGTCTCTCGCTCCCCACAAAATGGCCGCTACAGGGGCCTCGCCGGGTGCGCGCATGGCAGTTAGACGGAATTTGAGACTTAAGGCAACTAAGGTTGAGTGGTTTTTGCCACGGGTGACACCAGTACCTTTAAGTTGTGAACTCTTAGTGGATGACACGAAAATAACTGAGACGAGTCCACAGTTATTCTGTTGCAAAACCAAAGGGACGCAGTTTTACTAACAGTCTTTCTTTCCTTTTTCTCTCAAAACCATTGTACAATTCACAGCAAAATGCAACTTTCAGTTTAATACAAGATAACACGAGGAACTCAGTATTTCCTAGAACCTTTACCAGAGTTATCTTCAACACACTCTCTCCCTATTTAAGTTCCCCTTTACGGGACTCCCATCAGTTTGAGTTATCTAGGGTTTGTTAACTAGTCGGTGAGGCAGACTATGTGGGTAATAGAGTCTTGGGTGAGGCCAGGCTTTTGCCTGACTGACTTTAGTATATAACAGGGGCTCGTCACACTCGCTGTTCCTTAGGAAGATTCAAGCCTATTCTCCTCCACACTGCAACCATACTTCTCCTCAGACTCCTCTCTGACTGACTTCTTCACTGACCTAACAACTTGCTGACTGGCTTTCTTTACGCTCCAGCTCTGACTGACCGTGTCTGGTTGAACGACTCACAGACTTCTTCTCTCACTAACTCCCTGACTTGAACTCTGACTGAGACTGCCTTTCCCGCTCAAACACTCTGACTGAAAAACCATGTAACTCCTCCCCATATCCCGACTTGCACTGCTCTCTTTTCCCAGGTTTGGAACCCCTCTGCCAATCAGCAATCTATGTGACATTAACCAATCAGGAGACAGACGTTGCGGGTAGATTAGGACGTCATCTGTGAGGAAAGGGGAGAAACAGGGTTTCTTTGATAGACAACCCCTGAAATGTCTCTGAAGGAGTACATAAACAAGAGTTTTAAAATGAGTGACTGTGTGACATTCTGTACGACCTTCAGGGCCACTACACTAACCAAGCCAGAAACCTGCTGCACACTGATGAGACAATCACCCCGAAACAGCTACCTGTGTATGGTTATTTTGGCTTTGGCTTACAATTCCCAGTCATTGTTATTAGGCTGGTTTAAAAATAACACTAATAAATATGCCTTGTTTATTTAAACTTCAGAAATATACCAGCATGACAAGGTGAGAAAAAGTGAGACGGTACAGCAGCACATGTGGAAGTTTTCGCAGCTCATACAACTAATTGAGGGAAATAACTGCGTAAGACTAACATTTCTGTTCCATGGCAGTCAGCTAAATGTGGTGCCTTTAACATTTGCAAAATATCTCATTTAACTTTTTGCAACATAACTTCTATTAAATTCTTTGAGATGCAAAAAAAATTTGTAAAACATGCATTGTGCCATGAGTGACCACACCACTGTACTGTTCTAACATTTCTTTTGATGATCACAGTGTTCCCCAGATGTGTGGCTGTATTCCTATGCATTTTGAAGGTCTTTGGCTACATTAGGGATCTTCTGGAAGGCAAATAAGTGAACCAGATTTTTACTCATATTTTTTCTTTAACAGGAGTCGGAATCGGCCATCCCAGTTCCTGATGATTTTTGTGAAATCGGACCTATCCCATCCCAAACCAATTCCAATAATCACTCATCGTATTTTTTATGGAATTATAAAGTGACCAATCCCTTTAATATATTTAATAAAGGGATTGGCGACTTTATACTTTGTAGTTGAGTATCATCTGCAAAAATTGATATCTTACTACTAATCCCTCTCAAAGTAATTAACACAAAAGAGGACGGTCTCATAGATCTTTGTAAACTGGAAGTCTCAGCAGAGAAGTGGCAAATGAGGTTTAAGATTGATAAATGTAAGCTTACGCACATAGGAAGAGAAAATGAATCGCAAGATTACTTACTAAATAGAAAAATACTAGGTGACATTGATATGGAAACGCACTTTGGAATTTTAGTTGATATCACACTTTAAGTGTCAAGCAGCTGGGCAAATGCGATTGTTCCGGGCATCAAAAGCAGCATAGATGCACATGATGAAATGCATTTTGCTATTTTACAAATCACTGTTCAAACCCCATAGAATAGGGTGTACAGTTTTGGACAACAGAACACAAGACAGACATACATGTAGAAGAACTTGAGCTGTTACACAGGTGGACAATTAAAGTAATAAATGGAATGGATGGATTAGCAAACTACTTCTGGGAACTACCCAGAAGGATTAGCAAAGTTAGGATTATTTGGTTTTGAAAAGAAAAAAAAAAGAAGACAGCCTGGAGGTAACCAAATGGCAATGTGTGTATATATATATATATAATTTGCCTTATTTGTGGTGTACTGAAATAAGATAAGGAAGGAAGATGGAGCAATGCTTCTGCAGCACTACCTATTGGAAGGCAGCATTCCTGCAAGCAAGCCAATGTTAGACTCTTTCGACAAGCCTTATAGCAATGACTGGGAATTCAAAACCAAGCCAAAATAGCATACACATACAGCTGTTTCGGGGGCAGTCCCCTGGGTCACGTCACCTCCAACTGGCTGGATCCTCTTCTTCCGGTGTCGAAGCATACATTCACAGGCAGTCTCCCTCTGCAGGTGAATGTACACTACATCATTAGTGACATGATGTTCACTGCCTAGCATGGAATGCCAAGCTATTGCCAAGACTGCGTATGCACACTGTCTCAATACGAGTATTCCTATGCGATTGTTGCGAGAAAGTGTGATTGCGCAATCTTGGCAATAGCTTGGCATTCTCTGCTAGGCAGTGAATGTTATGTCACTAGTGATGTAGCGTACACTCTCCCGCAGGAAGGGGACTGCCTGTGAATGTCACCGGAAGAAGAGCATCCAGCCGGCTGGAGGTAACATGACCCAGGAGCCAGGAGGTTGGAGGTAGGAGCCAGGAGAAGATCGGTGGGGAGAAGATGCGGTAAGAAGACTAATGGGGGAGGAATAGGTGAGTATTGATATTTTTTTTCTTACGAAAAAAACCCTTTAAGGAGAGAGCCTAGAACAGTGATGGCGAACCTTTTAGAGACCGAGTGCCCAAACTGCAACCTAAAACCCACTTATTTATCGCAAAGTGCCAACACGTCAGGGGGCAGGGCTTATCACGACATATGATTTTACCCCCTTCGTTCTAAAAAGAACAGGGCCGCTTCAAAATAGACAGTGTGCAGATTTTGACTGCTTTTTGGATCTGGAAATACTGCAGAATGTCCTCAGTGGAAATTTCTGTGGAAAATTCTGCAGCATTTCCGCATCCAAAAAGTAGTCAAAATCTGCACCCGGTCTATTCTGAAACAGCCCTGCCCATTTCCGCCATCTGTAAACATACCCCAGCGGTAATAGTGACACCCCCCCCCCCAGCAGCCCCAGCTGTAATAGTGACCCCCACATCACAGCGGCCCCAGCAGGAATAGTGAACCCCACCCCACAGCTGCCTCAGCGGTAATAGTGACCCCCACAGTGATAATAGTGACCCCCACCACACAGCAGTCCCAGCGGTAATAGTGACCCCCACCCCTTAGCGGTAATAGTGACACCCCCCCAGCAGCCCCAGCGATAATAGTGACCCCCACCCAGCAGTAATAATGACCCCCACCCCCCAGCGATAATAGGGACCCCCACATCACAGCGGCCCCAGCGGTGATAGTGACCCCCACAGCGGCCCCAGCGGTAATAGTGACCCCCACAGAGGCCCTAGCGGTGATAGTGACCCCCACCCCACAGCGGCCCCAGCGGTAAGTGACACCCCCCACAGCGGCCCCAGCGGTAATAATGACCCCCATCCCACAGTGGCCCCAGCGGTAATAGTGACCCCCACCCCACAGCGGCCCCAGTGGTAATAGTGACCCCCACCCCACAGCGGCCCCAGAGATAATAGTGACCCCCCACCCCACAGCGGCCCCCAGTGCATTAGGGACACCCTCAGCGGCCCCCAGTTCAGTAGTGACACCCCTCCAGAGGCCCCCAGTGCAGTAGTGACACCCCACAGCGGCCCCCCAGTGCAGTAGTGACACCCCACAGTGCCCCTCTCGAGACCCACATACTTACCTCCTCCTCCTCCTCCTGGAAGCTCAGCTCCTTTTTTGGTCAGAGATGGTCCCGGCATGCATATTAACTTTTTCTTACCCACTTCTGCCTCAATAGGTAATTCCCAGCAACCTGATTGGTTGTTTGGTGAATCAGCCAACCCAAACAACCAATCAGGTTGCTGAGAATTGCTGATTGCGGCAGAAGTGGGGAAGAAAGAATTAATATGCTCCCGGCACAGACTCTGACTTCAGTGTGCTGCCGGACGCCTCCCCCCTTCCGGCGGTACCAAGTAGTAGGAGACGTCAGGGCAGAGGGGAGGGGGATTCCAGCTGCACACTGAAGTCAGTGTGTGCCAGGATCAGTGGTGGTGAGCGGCCGATGGGGCGCGTGCCAATAGGGAGGGCTCTGCGTGCCGCTTCTGGCACGCGTGCCATAGGTTCGCTACCACTGGCCTAGAAGGTGAGTAAGGAGACTTATAAGGCCATCCATGCTCCTCAGAAGTAAGCCATAATGCATGCTACTCCCATATCAGCCATTAAATATTAACATTTTTAAGTATTTGGCAATTTAGTTCAAATACCGAAACATGGCAAGATATGAACTTTAGTTTCATGTTTAATAAGCAGCTAAAAGAATGTGTTTGGCATTACGTATGGGCTTGAAGTACAACTTGATCTCTAAAAACCTAATGGAGGACACATCATTCATGTAGTCTGTCTGGCAAAAATAAAGAAATGTTTCATTTTTCTGTTATTAGTCATCCTAAACTCCCAACTAGGAAGTCATAAACAAAGATCACATGCTCCCTAAAATATGACAACATGTGGGTTATAGGATCTCATTTAAACTACACATTGCACCAAGATGATTTAGCACCAGTCTACGTAGGGGTCTAAAGATAGCATACAACACGTCACGCAAATATCACACCGAAGAGAGCAATTATTCAGACACAGTAAATTTATAAGGGGGATTAGAAAAGTTTACATTGTATAGTGGAGTAAATGCTGGATGACTAGAGGGAAGTTAGTGATGCAATAGGATGCTGCTGACTAAGAAGGGAAATATTCCCGATACAGTCAATGAAGGGTAAGGCTGGTTTCACTCGGGCAAGAATCTCACAAATCTGTTTTGTGCATGTCTAGAGTTTTGTGCGAAAATGAACTCCACTGAGTCATACACGGGAGCGATGTTTTCCCTCACAGCGATGCGGCAAGGAACATTTAAAAAAAAAAAAAGTTAAATAAAAAAATCACAGCATGTTCTATTTCTTCGTGTTTCTTGGAATGCATCTCCAATTAATTTCAATGGAACCCTAAATACAGCGCATGGCTCTTACATGCCATGCGATGTGCACGTGAGTGCAAAGCGAGGTTTCCCACTGAAATCAATCGGAAACACTAAAGGAAGAAGAATGGGAAACATTTGAAGATACCAAGATGGATGAACTCAGAACTTAAATACATGCTAAAAAGAAAAATATGATTGTTTATTAAATGGAATGAGGAGGGAATATCTAAATAAGCTGTAGGGCAAGTGTCAGAAAAGCTAAAGCTGATAATGAATTGAGACTTGCAATAGAAGCCAAAATCAATAAAAAAAAAAAGATTTTGAGGGTATGTCAAATGCAGAAGAAGAGTCAAAAGATGCTACAAGATGTTTGCAGGATGAAAATGGGGAATTGTTTAAAAATGTTGAGAAGACCAAATTTTTAAATTCCAATTTTGTATCAGTTTTCTCTCAGAGAGTAAATGTAACATCAACTGATCTTCCCTCTGGGGTCATTATTATGGTGGATATTCATATGGTTAGCCAAACGTTTGTCTCTATTATATTGAATATTGCCTTAATGGTCCCTGATTCTTCTTCAAAACTGCCTTGTCTTTCCCATGTACCTTATATACTCGAATATAAGCCAAGTTTTTCAGCACATTTTTTTGTGCTGAAAAAGGTCCCCTCGGCTTATGTTCTAGTGAGGTAAAAAACAAAAGCAAAAAAAAACCCCCTGCAATACTCACCTCCCAGCCAGCGCCTGTGTCCCTGGCGCAATGGTCTCCCCAGCAAGCTGCTTGAGAATTCTCCTTGCTGTCATCTCCCTGCTTGGCTTTGAATTTGACCGCTGTCAGCACTGTGTAAGTAAGCACTGTGATTGGATCAAGTGCCAGCCAATCACAGTCAGCGCTCAATCATTCACAGCCATTCAGTGAATGACCTCACTGAATGGCTGTGATTGGTTTATTGAGCGCCGGCTGTGATTGGCTGGCACTTGATCCAATCACGGCACTGATGGCAGGGGAATTCAAAGCCGAGCAGGGAGATGACAGTGGGGAGAATTCTCAAGCAGCTTGCTGCACTACTGGGGAGACTATCGCACCGGGGACCCAGGTGCTGGCTGGGAGGTGAGTATTACGTTTTTTTCCCCCCCTAGTATATACATATATATAGCAAGGCTTACACTCGAGTCAATAAGTTTTACCAGTTTTTTGTGGTAAAACTTATTTGTTACCATGCGGCGGCTGCCGGGGCCGCAGGTGGTTGGTCGGCGCGGTGCGCGTGCTCGTGGGTCCGGGCGGCAGCGTGCACGCGGGCGTCTGTGAGTGCAGCTCTATGCACGAGTCCCTGTTATGGAATTCTGCTGGGAGGTGTCGCCTCCCCTTCTCTGCCCCTGGGCGGAGGCTTCTGTTTATAAGGTTGGCAGTGAGGTCCATTCACTGCCAGTTATTGGTTTCTGTTTCAGTGTGCTAGCTTCCTGCCTCTGTCAGTCTCCTGTGGTTCAGCTTGTGTGCTTTATCTGCCAGGTTATCCATCTGCCTCGGTCTGCTTTATTTTCTGTTGGTTTATTCATCTGCCCTTCCTGTCGGTATTCTACCCTGTTCCATCTTGGTACGCGTCCCTCCTCGGTCACTAGCGAGTGTAGGGACAGCCGCCCAGTTGCCCGCCTGGGGTTAGCCAGGAGTGGAGGCAAGTAGGCAGGGACAGGGGTTGCGCGTAAGTTCTAGGGCAACCCAGGCTGGCGTATCATTGGATAGGATACCGTAACATTATTGACTATGCTTATACTCGGGTCGGCTAATACTCGAGTATATATGGTAATTAGGAGGGCAGGACATGTTGCCAGGTAAATTACTCCAATGGATTTGCATGATGCAAAGTGACGAATCTGATACTGTTTTCCAGTATTTACACAGCAAAGGTTCGACCTTTTTGAATATAGAGGCATGCAATGCAACCACCACATGTAAAATTGCCTACTGTGACATGCTTTGTTTCCAAGGATCTGTGGTAGCAGTTTACAAACCTACCCTTAACACTCCTTCTGAGTCTATACATTCACTCCTACTGTGAATAGGTATATGTTAAAGGGGAAATCAGCTATTTTAACAGCTATTATTGAATGCATTTTCAGAATATTTTAGTACATCTGTATATTCTTTACCCTGAAATGCTTGTCATCATATGTATCGACAATCCGCACTTGTGTTTCTTCAGTTGTTCTATTTCTTTTGGTTAGAATGTCCTGTCTATCACTTGCCATTGCATTATTGTACGCTCCTTTCAGCACTTGCTCTGGGTTTCTCAAATCTCTTGATTGAACCCTAAAGTCATGTTGCGTAGAGCAATTACGTCTCTGTAAAAGAAGGCATCCCTAAGGGACAGTATCTTTAAGGGGCTTTAGATGATAGCTTTAATAATGTCAGAGGTCAGAGGTGTAACTTGAAGCTCCCGGGCCCGATGCAAAACTTTGAACAGGGCCCTGAACTATAATGCTTTACTTATAGTACCGGGTTTCCTTTATGGAGGAGAGGCCTTATGGGCCCCCCAAGGCTCCTGGGCCTGGGTGCAACCGCATCCCCTGCATCCTCTTTAGTTACGCCCCTGTCAGAGGTTATTACTAGCTGAAGGTTTTCTGTATACAACAGTTTTCAAAGTATTGTGCGTTTTGCTGATTTCTAAATCCAGAAAGAAGAGTTTGTTCTTTTTGATTTCACGGGGCAGTCTCAGGCCTAGAGAAATATCTTCTGTATAAATTCCACTAATTTATCTTTTGTGGACATCCAGATAAAAATGTCTATAAATCTAAGCCATAAAATCGTAGTATATCCTTAGACCATAATTTATATTGCTCACTGATCACAATTGTTTTCCCCCCAGTGCCCAAGATATAAATTTGCATACGTTGGTGCGCAAGGCGTGCCTATCGCAGTCCCGGTGGTAGATCTTGTTACCAAAGGAGAAGACTGTATTCCAGTACGAAGGAGAGGAGATCCAAGACAAAGATGTTTTGTCTTTCCAAAAATACCTTGATTTAAGAAAGTGACTCACTGTTTTCCTCCCTCCCACAAGCGGAATAGATGAATAAAGCGCCTCCACATCTAGACTTGCCAAGAGGAATTGCTGTTCAATAGATCTTGCTTGTAGTCTTTAGGACATCTGTTGTGTCTCTGACATAGGAGAGTAATGTCTCCACAAAAGGTTTTAGAATAATGTCCGGGTGTATGCTGGCATTTTGTGTCAAATTCTCGACGTCGGCTACAATAGTTCTGCCTTTTAATAGTGGATATTTTTTGTGAACTTTAGGTAGAATATAGAGGGTGGAGGTAACTGGATGTTCGGGGAGCATGAAATTATATTCTTCATCATAGATTAATATTTACTCGTTAGCTGACATCTAATGCATGCTGCTTACTGACTGGCTAGTGCTGTTCACGTGAGCAGAACTGGCCAATTGGAGCAACATGTCTTAGACTACCCATGCACAACCAGTGCTCAGTGTGCAATGTGTCTTCTAAGAGTGGCGAAGGCCACCTTTGATATAAGAATAGCGGCCCTAGACCAGGTGGATTGGCAGCTGAACCTGGAAAAAGATGGCATCAGGTAATATAATTCCTCCCACTCTGCTCCAGAACCGGAGGAGCATTTTAGTTGTGGTTGAGAAACAAATTCAAAGTCAATCTTTTGCAACATTTTATGTTCTGTAGTATATTATTACACATTTCTTCATACATGATCTTTGACATCAAAACTATATTCCCACCCTTTTCGGCAGTTTTGATTATTATGTAATTTTATTTCAAAATAGAGAAAAGCTTCTCTTTCTTCCTTTGTCAAATTCTGAGATTTCATGTCCCCCCCCCCCCCACACACACAATTTTCTAAACCTCTTCTCCACCAATGCAACAAAAATCTTGATATTTATATAGTCTCCTAATGGTAGTGCTTTGACACTCCTATGATGCAAATCTGTGAACGGACCTTCAGAAATTTGTCTTTGACTCTCTACAAGTAGATCTTCTAGATCACGTATTCCCCCCAGATCTTCCAACTCCAGAGCCAGCTCAGAACATGTATTTTTGTCTGTTAGAGCAAAGAATTATTTTCTCGCAAATAAATTAAGATCTTTGGTCCAAGTGAAATAATTACATTTTGTAGTAGTAGGAATAAATGTTATACACTTCTTTAAAAGAGATGTCCCAGTATCAGAAAGTATATGATTAGTCAGATTAATGATTTGTAATTTATCATTGTGGGTAGTTAGGTTTCCTTCCTCTTAGCATATATAACGTGATTGAATGCGGTTGATAAGGACACAAATTGTGGACCCACTGGACCAACCAACCCCTTAGACTTTGGGTTAGTCTTGGTATGGTTGGCAGCTGACTCCCTGTTGTCAGAGGTATCAGCACAGCCACTACGAAACAGAACAACATATGAACAAATCTTGCCCTTTACTTAACAGGAAGATGGGAGAGCCCTGCCTAATGGCAGGATAGGCGTCCTGACAAGAATGACCCCCGCGGTCTTCACTTGGGGACTGGCTATCCCTGACGGGACACAGGAGGGATGTACTGGGCACAAGATGCACCAATTACACAGGACAGAGCTGTACAAACCACTGAACCTTGAACGGTACCAAGACTGGATCTGGCAGCAGACAGACGTGCACAAAGACACAAGCAAGGACAGAAACAGACCATAGGTCAGGAACAGGGTCTTACAACTGACAAACTTATAAGTACAGGATTACACTAGACAATAGGTCAGGGACAGGATCTGATTGTAAACGTACACACAGAAGTAGGTACAGGATGCCTATGCTGGGTGACTGGAGCAGGCTCACATGAGGCTAAGATACAAAATGTCAGAATAAATTGAAGAGACAGGGAGACAACCAATAAACAGAATATAGATACAGGATCAAACAGACAATAAAGACAGAAACAAGTGACCTAGGAACGATGTGTGTCTGAGACTAACACACAACAACTTTCAGGCAAAGAGGAAGTGCTCCAGCCCAGCTTAAATAGGAGAGTAATGCGTATTAACCCCGCTGCTGGGCTGAGAGCCAGAGAACTAGTTAACTCTTTCAGTGCTGGTAGAAAACAGACATATAGAGTCCATACACACAGGAGGAGCAGAGCGATGCTCGTGTCTGCCTGGAACCACAAGAGGACGGCAGATACTGTTAGTAGACCTAACAGTGGGTCTACTAAAAAAACCTCTGTTACCCTCTTTTCCTCTCCAGCCTCCTCTATTTCTATGTCCTCTCTTATAGGATGATCCCCCTCTAGTATTTGTTTGGAATCTAGTTTTGTGTCGGAGGTTTTATAATCTGAAGAGGAAAGGTCTGTCTTATGTATCATCCTGTCCTGTACTGCATAATTATAAATCCTGTACATCTCAAACAAATTTAAAGGTTTTTTTTATCTTTCAGGGATGTTGTAAATTTTTGAATAGTGTATTCTAAACTTTGTTCCTTCTTGACATAAAGTATAATACCCACTTAGAATCTGCCATCCAGATACCCATTTTTCTACTGATCCAGGTTTAGGTCTAGTTTTTCTTTTTCTATGATCAGCTTCATTAGTCTCAAACATGTTGCTGCTACTTCTTTGTTCCATTTTTCAATGAAGGAAGAACTGCTGGTATTAAATTTATTCTCGGTCCCCTAGGGACTATATTATCTTTAAG
Organism: Eleutherodactylus coqui; assembly: GCF_035609145.1. Classification (NCBI taxonomy): domain Eukaryota; kingdom Metazoa; phylum Chordata; class Amphibia; order Anura; family Eleutherodactylidae; genus Eleutherodactylus; species Eleutherodactylus coqui. The sequence goes on from NC_089839.1 coordinate 231,684,491, forward strand.
ATAACTTTCAAGACTTTTACACTCCCATCAGGACCGAATATGATGAACCTTATAGGTGGACATTCATTTCCTGAAGACAGTTTTTATAGACTGACTAGAAGAGGGAGTGGGTAAATCTGTTTCTTAAAACATATCATCTGCCTCCTTAAGCCCTTTCGCTTGTGTCAATCACTTGTGATAGGAAACCAGCCATGTCTGCCCAGAGATGGTCAGTTGTGGACTACAGTCTCACCCAAACGACAGAAATCACTGAGTAAAAAGTTTTCTAGATTCACTGAGAAAGAGGGAAAATATATAAAATATAACTTATTTAAATACTTTAAAAGAACCCGTGCCCTAGGCACTAAACACATTTGGACATGCAAGGAATAATAATGTTATCCCCTGGATATTTTCAACCTATATCACATCAGCAAAAAAGCTAGAGTTGGCAAAGTACTGGTATTGTATGAAACCGTGGTCCATGTTAAAGGGGATGTATCACTGATCTGATACTAGTTAAAGTGACTGTATAATATTTAAAGGGATTCTGTCATAAAAAAAATCTATGCTTGCCTATTCCTCCCCCGTCAGTCTACTTACCATACTTACCAGATCTTTACCTCACCTATCTTCTCCTGTCTCCTGCAGTCCGGGATGGTCACCTCATCTCCAGCTGGTGGATTCCTCTGCTTTCTGTGAGGTTGCATACATTGCCGGCAGTCTTCTTGTTGCCAGACAATGTACGTTACATCACAGTTCACAGGCCAGCAGGGGGAGTGCTGATCTACTTCAGAGACTGCTCATTTGAGTTGTCTCTGAAATAGATTATTATTCCTTCCTAGCCAGTGACCAACGTGACCTTCATTGACCCAGCCGGAAGAAGAATGTGAGGAATGCAGCCTTCATAACAAGCTGGCTGGGTGTGTGGTGAGCTGACCCAGGGGGCACTGCAGAAGCTTAGGGAGGAGAAGATGTGGTATGGAGACTGATGGGGAAGGAATAGGTAAGTATGGAATTTTTTTTTAATGACAGAACCCCTTTAAGCTGCCAAGTAATAATTGTTCTTGTTTATTGCAAAGTGTGCTTTGTCTCTTAACTATGCTACATATGCAGGACCATGTCAAAGTTTAGCAGTTATCTAGATTACAAAAAAAGTTAAAGGGTTAAAATGTGGCAACAAAATAATTAAAATAAAAGGGGTTTTTACTTTTCTTTACAAGTAGTAAGACTATATAAATTTAGTAACGCAGTAATCACACTGACCTACAGAATACAGTATTGTTAAAGTCTGGATAAATTTAAAAACTTCTTTTTTTCAACTTTAATATATGTCCTTGCCATGCTTAAGCTATTGCAACTTAACTTTAATTTTGATTGGGTCACAAAAAGCCTTCCTTATCTGGGCTTATGTCTCATTGATTCTTTTAAGACATTATATCGAGCTAACTTTTCCTCCCTGATTAAAAACCTAGAACAAGACCTAAATACATGGGCCTCCCACAATCTATGGTTAGGCAGAATCCATTCTATTAAAATGACATGGCTTGCAAAAATTCTATATCTTTTCCGTGCTTTGCCCATTCCCATCCCAGTAGCAGACTTGAAATGCTTACAATCCAAATTGTTGACCTTGATCTGGTTGAGCAAATCCAGGTGTATCTAACAGTCTACCCTATATGCACCTCGAAGTGTGGGAGGTTTGGGGGTCCCTAATATCATTAAATATTACCACGCAGCTCAACTAGCACAATTAACCTCCATTTTGCCCATCATGATAAACCTCAATGGGTATCTATTGAGACACAGGCAGTTTCCCTCCAATCATTGGAAGGTATAATATGGCACAGAACGAATTACAAAAAAGCAATCTTGAACCCGCCCCTGTTCTCTTCCATGGCGCTATGGGATAGATTATCAAAAAGATGTAGCCTAATATCCAAATATCTCCCCATGTCCGGTATATTTGTTAATCCTGCCTTCCCTCCCAGTATGAACACAACCACCTTTGGATAAAGGATAGCCAAAGATCTTACCAGGATGATTGATTTTGTGGATAGATTAGGCTTCAGACAATTTGAGTTCTTTCGGGCTGTTCACTCCATTCCAAACGCAGACATTATCTGTTTACAGCAAATTAAGCATTATGGTTTGGGTCCTACCGAAAATAGACGAAATCTAGCTGCATTAACTATCTTCAAAAGCCTTTGTAACACAAATGCTAGGGGCCCTGGAATAATTGCCAAATTATACTCCAATTTCATAACACCCAAGGACAAACTCCCCTACATGAGGAGATGGGGAGGGGAGCTAGGTGAGAAATTGCTAATTTTTGAGTGTCATAAAATTCCAATATCAACTGCAAAACTTTCTATTAACCTATTAATTACAGAAGCGGGCTATAAACTTCTAATGCATTGGTATCTTGTTCCTAAAAGAGTCTCCAGCATTTTTCTAGGCCTATGTTTTAGGGGATGCGGAGGGGAGGGTACCTTTCTACATATCTGATGGAACTGCCCTAGACTCCGTAGGTTCTAGATTCAGGTATACACCCTTATATATTCCATTACTAATATTTCATTACAAAAATTATCCAGGGAAGCCTTACTGGGCAAACGTATTCCTAACATCCCCAAACAAACTCATGAATGCATATCGTATTGTTTCCTAGCTGCACATATAGCAATCCCTCGCTCCTGGAGGAAAACATCAGTTAATGTTGATTTAGCTAAAACAAAATTTTCTTGGATTATGATTAACGAGAAACTGGCGGCTATCTTTGCAGACTGAGAAACAGTATACGAAAGAACCTGGTTGTCCTGCTATCAATACTCGCTCACTATGCGCCTATGGTACCCAACAGCTAGATCTTTGACCCTCCCAGGAGATTCTAGTTCACCCTCAAGTATATCCTCTACTCCTCCAACAAATTTATGAGGTACATATTAATGGAGCTAATCAACAGTAGATTTTACTTTACCTATTTAACCGATATGCCAAGCTACAAGCACAGCCCAACTCCCTTCACCCCATGACCTTCTCCTTATGTGTTTTCCCCACTGTCTTCATATTCGTCTCTCCATAAATGTTACTTTTGTTACAGGTCTATTCAGGCAGATTCTATTTTATTTTATCAGGGTTTTATCTAATAAAGGAACAGAACCTTGAATTTTACTTTACTTTACTCTGTAAGAAGTAAGTCCTGGTATGTAATTCTGGGCATTTTGCTCAACACTGCAACTCCCTGACTATTTAAATGAATGTAATCTTGAAAGTCATGATTAATATGTTTTGTTGACCTTTCCAAAAATTAGTAAAAACTTTGTTAAACAATATATGCCGACAAATTAATGATTTACATAAGAAATATGTTGTTAGTCATTTGTAATTGTTGCAATGTTTCACTGTCAATGTTCAGTAACTCCCCCCCCCCCTCACTCCCCCCCCCCCCCCCAAAAAAAAACCCACCTCAACTCAGTAGTACAGTAAACTGTATACAGGAAGGAATTACACAACTGCAGTTTCTGCTAGTGGCACTGATTGTTGTAAGGAAAGGAGTTGGAGTAGGCAGAACCCCTCTCCCTACTCCCCCCCTCCCAAAAAAAATTAATTCAGCTTTGATCTGACAGCCATAGGAACATCAATATGCCCCAAAGAAAAGTTTGGTTGTTCGGCATGCATGAAGAAAGGTAAAATATACACATTCTCAAAAGAGGCATACAGATAAAATTAAGTCTTATCAGCCTTCACCATCTATGTAAGGAAACAGCACAATCAGGATATCATCACCAGATGGTGAGACATGGGCAGGAAACAAGTATCCTCAGCTCTATGCAATATTACAATAAAATTAAAAGTATGAGTAATTTAGAGTCTATGATGAAACAAGATTCGTTACACGTCTGAAAAAAAGATTTACCTTTAATATTCATTAGCTGTTTGCTTACTTCAAATACAAAAAACAATGGACAGCAACTACAAAAGTAATGAATAGAACTTGTAGATATGATAAATAATGATCGCATGTTTATACATGTGTTACACATACAACACAATCCAGCCCCCTTCCAGCTATTGTCATACAATGTTGAACAGTTCAGCTTGGTAGCTTGCTCTTGTTAAAGAATTTTCGAGCTTCAACATCACTGAGTGACACGGAACATCGAGATGGATGCTGCCTCCTGTACTCCATGCTTTCTCTAATTGCTTCCTTTATCACCTGCAAGACAAAAATGTATACTTTAATGCAACACTTCGAGTACCACACTTTTTAGAACAAGCTGCCATGTGTAAATAAAAAGTAGCACCATTTCTGGCCATTACATGACTTGCTTATGAACTTTTCACCAGTTTTTCCATCTGCAAGCTCCATTTCTAAGTCTCAGCCCTTTGAGCTAATGGGTGAAGGCTAGATGCTAGGCCGTCTCCATATACTGCACACAAGAGCAAGAAACCTTCTCCAGCCCTCTGTAACACACCTTTTTTTAGCCATTAAAAACTATAATTTCTTCCCCTTTATTACAAGACCTTGTCTGATATCATTTCTCCACACTTTTTATGGGCTTGCAATTCCTTAGCTTCTGGTCAGGCCCTCCCAAGGGACACCCTGAAAGCCCATATCGGTAATACCAAAAGGAAAATACCCGAACCTTGGTGAAAGTTACCACCGTATATCTCGCTTGAATGTGGACCTTAAAAACCTTTTACAAAAATTGTAGATAGCAGGTTTTCCCCCTTCCTCCATCAGATCATGCACGGAGACCAGGTAGGGTTTATCCCCCTTCGAGAAGCAAGAGACAACACCATTACAGTCCCCCAAAAATCCCTTTCATTAGGTTTGCTTTCTACAGATGCTGACAAAGCTTGAAACCCTCTGGCACATAGGATTTGGGTCACATATGCTGTCATGGGTCTCAAGCCTCTACACATCTCATTCTGCCTCAGTAATGGCAAATGGCCACATCTCCAGATCAGACTTGAACAATTGGACAAAAGGTTAAAGGGGTTGTCCGCCACCCAAACTGATTTTTTTTCCCCCATGAATGCCCTGTAGAGTAGAAGCATCACACACAACAGCCTTTCCCATAAAAATCGATATTCTGCTTACCTTTTTATTCCTTTTCTTCCCTTTATAAAGTTTGCCTGAAGAATTTTTCAGAGATGGCGCCGCTGGGTAGTTCCCATGATGCACTGCTGCCTTTCTCTCCTCAGCGTGCGCGCTCCCGATGACACCGGTCACATGACTGGAGGACCGGCGTCATAATGCAAACGCACGCTTCACTGCTTTAAATGGAGCTGGCAGCCGTCCGGCCCCATTCAGAGCAATGAGAAGGCAAGGAGAGCAGTGCGATCTCCTACTGCTGTGACAGCTTTTAGCAGGAGATTCCTTCATCTCCCCGGAATGTCCCCTCATCACTGGACACTGTGACAACAGTGTCCAGTGACGAGGGGACATGATGAGGAGATGAAGGAATCTCCTGCTACAGCTGTCAGAGCTCTAGCAGGAGATCGTGATCTCTAGCAGCACTTTCAATAGCAGAGGATCGCGATCCTCTGCTATTGAAAGTGAAAGTAGCACCAAGCATGCCCTACACACACACACATATGCCCCCCCTCACAGTGCCCACACACAGCGCCCCCTCCACACTGCCCCCACACATATGCACCCCACAGTGTCCCCCCCCTCCCCCGCAAGCCACCAGCTGACAGCTCCGACCAGCAGCATCCTCCTCCCCCCCCTCCTGGCTGACAGCTCCGACCAGCAGCTCCCCCACCTTCCCCCTCACCCCCATCCCGGGACTACTGACTGACAGGTCTGTCACCCCTACACCTCCCCACCCCCACCCCTGACTACTGACAGCTCGCAGCACCCCTCCCCCGTGAGAGACCGGCATTCCACTCCCCCTCCTCCACTCCCCTTACCTGTCAGCTGAAGATCCCACGGCCGCGCGGCCCCTGCAGGCAGACCATAGCTTCCTGAAGCAGCCGGCAGAAGAAGATCTACTGCGCATGCGCGGAGTAGAAGAAGCGCGTCCATGTGCAGAGAACACCTGGAGCTGGCCCGACAAGAAGAGGAGAAGACTTGTCGGATCCAATGGCAACCGAGGAGCAACACAGGGGGGGGGGGGGCACCCCAAAAGGTAAGTGAATAAATTCTGTTTGCCTAATTTACAATGCACAATGTATATTACAAAGTGCATTGTATTGGGCAAACAGAAGTAATGAGATTCATTCTTTATGGCCGGACAACCCCTTTAATTCTCATGGTTTGGTAGATGTTCAATTTTTAAAATGAACATCCTTCTAAGACTTCTTTATGTATTTCAGGCCCTCACAATCGCTATCACAATTTTTTGGACATCTTAATTCCATACTAAACAAATTTATTTGGGCAGACAAACCCACTTGCATAGCTTGTTCCACACTTGAGGTCTAAATCAGGGGAAGGACTGGAGCTGTCTGACTTGAAAGCATACTACCAAGCATCTCATTTACTAAGGGTAGTTGATTAGCATAGTCATTGGAACATTAAGTAGTGGGTGACCATAGTGAGGGCATCCTTGTCTGTGCCCTTAACAGTATTGCCCTGGCTTCAGTGCAACCCTCCCATCACGATTAAAGACCATCCCACAATTGGCCCTAATAAAAAGATGACCTTTATGGTCTTTCAGAGACCAGATATATCTCCTTCCCCCTCCCCTCTATTTCCATTACTAGGAAATCCCATTTTCCAACCCGGACTGGAGCGCCAGGCCTTCCACAGATGGATAGCCAACCAAAAATTTAGAGCTTGTCATTTTATACAGGAAGCTTCTTGGATATTAGCAGAGGAACTGGTGAACTCCATTGACCTGATTCCTCTGTCTTTTTGGCAGATATTCCAGCTTCAACACTTCTTTACATCCCTACCCTATCCCACAGGATTTACCTGCACAAAAACTCCTTTGTATGCATAGAAGGAGGCCCTTCTAGATACACTCTTTCACGCATCTATAATTTATTGAATTCCCATCCAGATGTACTAGTCCCTCATAGCTTCAAAACTGGAAAGGAGACCTATTGATGTCACTCACGTTGGAACAGAGATGCAAGATTTACATGCATACATTAATCTTCTATCTTCAGCAAAATTCAGGAATGAGAGTTTAAGATCCTCACTAGCTGGTATAGGGTCCCTTCTCGCTTGCATGCAATGTTCCCTTAGGTTTTCCCTTTGTGCTAGAGATATGGAGGAGAGCATGGCACAATGTTGCACATATTCTGGGATTGTCCAATACTGACTAGCTTTTGGTCTAAAGTGTGGAGAATTACTTCAAAATTCATGAATTTCATTCGGCCCAAATGACGCACGCCGTTCTTGTTGCACCTCAGTGACATGTTCTTTCTAGGCCACATACAAACGCTCGGGGGAGCGCCATCTGGTGAACGCAGTGAGAGCTTGTATCCCTAGACTCTGCCGACAGACTGCATCTCCTTCCTTGTGAATGTTTAATGCAATACAGGAGATCATGGAGATGTAGATGTGAATAAGCCCATTAAAATAAATGGGTTCTATTCCCTTCGTATAATGTACATAAGATGTGCGTAATACAGAGTGCACTTACGCCTGTGTGAATGAGGGTACAGTGCACACGTTTAGTATTGTGGAACAAATCAAAGTCAAGGTGACAAGATGATTCCAGCCAGGCGGAGGATTACCTTTAGGCTTGCACTTTTATATTATTTTGCACAAGGTTAACACTTAATCTGGTGTACAGATGGGGTTTTGGCTTTGAATATATTTTTTAAATCTCTCAGGAAACTTTAAACACAGCCAACATTTTTAGAAGAATCTTCACAGGAGAGATCATTCCAAATAGATCACATTGTTTGAGGCACAATTCAGGACGGATGCTACCTACTGGAATGTCCATGCCACCTACACCAAGTAGTCAGAACCAAGCAACCTTCGCATTGTCTCAAACACCGACAGCGGGCACCCGCTCAGCTAATCGTCTGGGACCCCAAACGGCGGACCCCAATCAAACAATTCTGATGACCTATCCTGAGAATTAGTCCTCAATAGTGTTTTTGCCTGGAAAATCTCTTTAATTTGTCTGGCAGAAACTTTCCTCATTAACCCTTTCCAATCCACTGTCTGACGTCTAAAGACATTCTGATTGAAGGCTGCACAGTTTCCGATGTCGGAAGACGTCCGGCAGGGTATTCTTACTGTATATTACTGGCCGCTCTGTTGTCAGGGGCCTCTCCAGCATTTCCATTACCGCAGTACTGGCTCTGGCTAGTAGGTGGCGCCATTGTATAATGGCAGAAAGAGAAAACCCCCTAGAAAACCCTGAATCCAAAATTGGATTGCAAAGGGTTAAGCCTTTATCAGATTGCATTCACCCATTCTTTTCATAACTCCCATATCTTATCACAGTTCGATGATCCCTCTTCAGTTTCTGTGAAATTTTAGTTCAATATCTTGCAAAAGGCATGAAAAAATGTCACACTTTTCATATTCAGAAAGGTCTTTTCCTTCCCTATGTTGCATGAGAACTGTTGCTTGCTTAATGTGGAACACTCTTAAATTGCCAGGTGATCTTGATTGAAGGAAAAATTAAGCAAAGCTGTCTGAGATGCTTTTATTTCTCATCTCCTTTTAGATGTGTGGTATCAAACTATAACCCAAATGCTCATTTTACTGCAACCCGTTAGGATTTAACTTGCATAATAATTTGGAACAGTGTATCAAAACGAAAATATCGTTTTTTCCATTCTTTTTCCCCCTCATGCATCTTTTCTTATTTGTCTGCTTTTCCTATACAATATACATTTCCTTTTGACCCATATTGTAACAGTGCATAGTCCAGAGTTATCTGATCAAGGTACTGCTCTAACATGCATTATATTCACTGGTTAATAAGAGAAGTCAGATAGGAAATCCAAAATGAAGAATAGGTGCGTGTTACAAAATGTATGTGTTTGTTATTTGCTCTCAGTCATGAGTAACATGCACACAATAACGCCATGAAATAGGCCAATATTGAATACATAAAATTGAACTGCAATACTGCTAAATGTACTATGTAAATAATTGGAATTCTTAACACTAATTTTGATCACATTGTGAGAGCCCATCTGCCAGTGACAAGGCAACTTCATCAGATGGGACGCTAACATTTGGGCCGGTGGCCGCCAAATAAACGTGGACATATAGGATCAAGATTAATTAAAATGCTTCGGACAGATGGGGCTGAGTGCACATTCAATATGGAGGTAGCCACACTTCTAAATGCTCAATGCAAAGAGAATCAGACAGCACACCCAAAATTAAAGTAACAACATGTACCTATATTAAAAGTGGATTAAAGCAAAACACTAAACATATAAATTGTAATTAACCTAAATTCTACATGCCCTAGTTCATGTGAAGGCCATTTGCCCAAAGACAGGTAAATCTGAGTGTAAGGGTCCTATCTGATGGAATCACCATGTCACTAACAGATGGGCTCTCACAATTTGATCAAAATGTGCGCTAAGAGCTCCATTTACATAGTCCATTTAGCAGTACTGCAGTTCAATTTCATGTATTCACTATTGGCATTTTTCATGGTGTTATTAGTGTACCATTATACCATGTGTATGTTTGGAACAAATCTGAATCAAGGTATGAACCTCATTTCTTTTTTATAGCACACTCTTAAATGTGTGAACCATACCCTGGTTTTCTTGCCTTTACTGTTTCTGTAGTCTACTACACTCACTCATGCCCAATGTAGCGATTACCCAGTCAGGAACACTGTTTTCATCAACACTGACAAAGCCATTTGCAGAAAGCACCGCTGACGCACCAATTGCCGAAGACACTTTGTGGTGTTTTATCTTTTTGGCACTCCTCTTTCACCTCAGTGTGCAAAGTGCATCCTGCTGCTGAGGGGGCAAGGATGTTTGGTTGGTCAAAACCGTAGGCTACATGCATATTGGTGAATGTGATATTGGGCAAAGAAACTCGCGCTTGCGAACATGACTTTTACATGCAGATGAGGAGTTTTTTGTTCAAAAACGCCTTGCATCATTTCTGTGAAATTGTGATCCTCAGGCAGATGTTTCATGCATGCTAGAGGATTGCAAGTGTTTCCCATTGAACCATCGCACTGCATGCGAGTGCCACACGATGTCTTTAGAAGTCCCATTGAAAACAATGGCGAGATACCAAAATAGAGGAAATGCTGCGATTTTTAACCTCGCAATATTGCTGTGACGGGAAAAAACTCATGTGAATAACTCCATTCAAAAAATCATATTTGCACGAGTTTTGTGCATTGAGACACACGAAACTTACACGAGATCCTTGCCTTAGATTTACAAAAACAGGAAGCTTGAAGCAAAATTCCGTATCAGTAGTAGAATACCAGCTAAATTCTTGGATTGTTGCACTGCAAGCGTTCCTGGCACATTCTGCCTGATATATTAATATGTCTCCAAGAGACCGTGGAAAGATCTGGCATGAATATAGGTAAGAACTCATAAAAGGAAACCTTAACTTCCCATATATTCCGCTTTATAGTACTTTGGTGGCCTTTAAATGGTGAATATCTACAATACTCGTACAAAACAGGTATAAAAAGAGCAAACCAACCCATTATTGTAACGGCTATACAGTCAGAATTGTCTCATATTGAGCCTAGTGGATTTATGCATTATCCTGCACTACAAATTGATAATTTCCCCAACATCTCCTGAAGACCCCCAGTAACAAACAGCATATACTACTGATGCCATGCCATCCATCGTTACCATTCTTATAAACGCTCATCCCTTATTACCTCCCTGCCCACCACAGACATTAACCTTCTTAAAAAATGTAAGGTATGGGATCTGAAGGTCATAAACACTTATTATTCACAGGATATATTAAACTGTATTCGTGCCAGTACAACAGGCTGTTTCAGAAGCAGCATTACAAATGTGTCCCACCAGTTTAAATTCAAGGGCCTTTCCACATTCGTTACATGTAGACAGTAGAATATTTAGACAGTTTATAAACATATCCGAGCCGCGGAGGGATTATTATTAAATATATCTTAATGCTTGCTATGGGAAATGCTCAGCCATCACAACACAAACCGCAGAAATATTCTAGAACGGCTGTAGTAATCTGTTTATACAACATTGTAATCAAACCAAATAGGATTAATCTGTTTGGGATCGGAACCTTTAGTTATGATATATACAGCATGTTATTATATAATACTTGTGTGTTATTAGCGGACAAGTGGCGTTGCTCTCATGTGTATAAAAACTAATGTTTTATGATGGCAACACAAAAAATACCTCAATGCCACAGCTGCTGTGGAGGATTACATGTAGAGCCACACTTGGAAAGGAAAGATTTAGAATTGAGAAGGAGTAAATATTTATAGGGATTAACAGATATAAAAGGGCTGTCCAGTGAATAAAGATTGAAAAGGCAGGGAATACATTATGTGACAGTGCCAGCCAATCATTGACCTCAAGTTGTTTAATAACTCCGTGCCATCAGCATTGTCATCTATAAGACTATAGTCATACCATGCTAAAAGATCTTCAAATATATTGGCTGCAAGCTATGTACATCAAATATATTGGCTGCAAGCTATGTACATCAAATATATTGGCTGTAAGCCATGTACGGTACATCTGATATGATGCTCTATAAAATAGGGGAAGAAAATCAATGCAATGTAAAAGGATGTAGCTGGAGGTCAGCAAGGAATTATGAAACCCATTCTAAAGAATGCACTTTTGTAGTGACTTTGGGGATTTTTTCCCTCCACAATTGCAGCACGCCATATTCCCATAGGTTTCTCTATAGTTAATAAAAAGAACAGGATGACCAAAGACATGCCATTTAAAATAAAAAAGGAATTCAAAAATGCAAAGCGATTTTTCTGGCTTTTTTGGGGAAAACAAAAACACTGTATGGAGATAGCCCTAAATGGGTTCTCCCAGAAAAAAAAAAAATAAAAATAAAAAAATATATATATATAGTTTACAATTATTGGCTGGATTGAGCATTTTCTATTTTCTGTAGTTACACTTTTAGGGCTTATTCACACAAGCGTAGATCGGCCGCTGTTTTCACGGCCGGCCAATATATGCTACCATCTGATGCATTGGATTCCAATGCATCAGATCACACGGGCGTATTTCCGCGGCGTAAAAGCACCCAGCCAGCCAATATAGCGCCAGGCGCTTTTACATGGGTGGGAAAGATAGTCCTGGAATATCTTTACCAGACAGAATAAGGCCACAGCCATAGACTCCTGTGGGAGCGAATGACTGCTGTCAAAGAGGGGAGGTGGGAGGGAGTTTAGCAGCGGGACTGCTAAACTCCCTCTCCCTTCTCTCCTCCTCTCTGCCCCTTGCTGGCTGTTTGCAATGGAAGGGTGCAGCTTATCTCCCCCTCCCATTGCTGGCTGCCGGCAAGCGGCTGAGAGGGGGCGGGAGCTTAGCACACTAGCCTCCTCCCTTTGCAGAGAGCCGGCAAGGGGGAGGGAATGTGGAGAACACCTTAGCAGAGCTAAACTGTCTCTACCTACCCAACGGCATTGCAGGCTCGGCGTATATGCATTGGGGCCATGCCTTCTAAACGGGCGCACAAACGTTAGATCTGTGCGCCCGTTCACACATTTTTACGTTGCTGGCAGGCGAACGTAAAATCGCATACACCCGTGTGAATCCAGCCATAAAGAAATATTTCTACCCCCATATATTCCAGGACTAACGCTATAATAGCACCACCTGCTGTTTCTAATTTGTGTGCATCACAGTAATTGTTCCACCTGCTCAGTTGTACTTCTCTGTCTGCTGCACTGAGTATATGGAGGAATCCCTGTGTGATGAGCAGCTGCTTCTGAAGTTGCAGCAACTTTTCTGATATGAGAAGAGATGCTGAGCAAGTGATAAGAGTGATAAGGAGATACTACAAAGAAGCAAGACCGAGCAGGTGTGACCACCCGCAACATTTACTGAGGTGGACGCTTTCCTTCAAGTCAAAGTCAGACTTTTTTTACAAGCCTTGTTACAATAACCGGGAATTACAAGCAAAGCCAGCCTCCATGTACATACAGCTGTTTCAGGGTTTTTGCCCTTCATCAGTGTACAGTAGGCGTCTGGCTTTTGCTAGTGAGAGGCCTGGGACAGGGCTCAGAAACGCTCTTTTCTCCTTAGGGAGAACAACTATATACAATAAACTAAGTGAGGAGACTCAAATGGCCACGCACGCTCCTCTGGGTAATATGCAAATAAGGGAGATGGAATAAATCCTCCACAGTGCCACCTATTGAAAGGCAGCATTCCTTCGAGTCAGACTGTATGTACATGGAGTCTGGCTTTGCTTTTGATTCCCAGTTATTGTAACAAGACTTGTATAAAAAGTCCCACTTTGACTCGAAGGAATGCTGCCTTTCAATAGGTGGCACTGTGGAGGATTTATTCCATCTCCCTTATTTGCATATTACCCAGAGGAGCGTGCGTGGCCATTTGAGTCTCCTCACTTAGTTTATAGTATATAGTTGTTCTCCCTAAGGAGAAAAGAGCATTTCTGAGCCCTGAGGTGGACGCACATACAGCAAGTGGCACTATTCTGTAGAAGAGCTTTTCTAACAGTTTCTTTGGGAAATAGAAAAGGTTTCAAATTATGGACTGTATTTAACTAATATTTTTCATAGGGCAACTCCTTTAAGAAAAATTTTAAAACCATGATCATGAGGATGGGGGTGGAAGAGGAAAAGGCTTCATGTTATTGATGTATTCAGTTATCTCCTAGCACAGTACTATGCAGCTGGACCATGGAGCATACTTATCACACTGCTGAGAACACCAGACATTTAACAAGTTAATGAAAGCTAACGAACTGTCAAAATGGTATACGTACATCTATGTTGTTGAGGGTATTGAACTCCATGAGATCATGCAGCCTTTTAAATGCCTCATTAGGGTACTGGAAATTAAATGTTGAGAAAGGACTTTCCGGGTCATCAAATATGTCAAAATCTGCAAAATCCTTTTCTTCATCAGTTTCTCTGGGGACACCTGAGATTATCCATGGTAAAAGAAAAAAGTAAGAATAGTTAGGAAAATGTATAGTATGCACCAAAGTAAAAGTAGATTAATAAGTGCAGTTATTAAGCTTTTGCGCTTTACATTCATTGCTGTGCAATGATAAATGTTAAAAAAACTGAATATGTCGAAAAGATGAAAAAAAATTGTATACTTGATGATGCTTATGTAGACAGAATGAGGAAGAAAAAAAAAGTATGCTGATGGAGCTGTGGAAGGCATGCTTTCATGAGCTGGAACAAACTGAAAGTTTAAATTCATTTTTTTTCTCCCTTGCTCAAAAGGTAGTGGAGGCCGGCTACTGGCTGACACCAAAAGTACTTTGTCTTATATCGATACCGTATCGTATAGTCATAGTAAACAACAAGGTAAAGAGTGGGGTCTCATAATTTTGCAGCTTTCATTGTGCATCATGGCACTCATGATAATATAAATAAAGCAAACCTATGTATCAATTTCTTTTTTCTGTGACACAGATTTCAAAATGAATATGCAATGAAAGAAAAAAATCTGCATGGTATGGCATGGATTCCCAATTAATTCAATGGGATGCTAAAAGGACATGCAGTCTGAAATCTTAAAACACTGTGTGAACTGGGCTTAAGGTTTTTTTTAGTGATTCCCCCCCCCCCCAAAAAATAAGACCTACCCTGAAAATAAGTCCTAGCCTAATTTTCAGGGAGGCTTGAAATATAGGCCGTACCCCGAACATAAGCCCTAGTTACACTACATTAAGAAAAAAGAATACATTACCTAGCAGGCTCGTCCTGGTCCCTCCCGCTGCTCTATAGAGGTTCGTTGCAGTTCCCTCAGTCCTCAGCCACTTGTACAACTTCACTTCCTGGTTATGGGATTCATAAATCCCACCTCCAGGAAGCAATAACTGTGATTGGTTCTTCGACCGCTGCTCAGCCAATCAATGCAGCACTGGATGAACCAATGCGATGGCTGTGATTGGCCGTGGCTCAGCCAATTCCTAAATCCCGACTCTACAACGCGATAGATGTTGATTGGGTCTTTCATCGCTGCTCATTCAATCAATGCAATGCTGCATAAACCAATCACAGCCATCGCATTGGTTCATCCAGTGCTGCATTGATTGGCTGAGCAGCAGTCGAGGAACCAATCACAGTCATCGCTTCCTGTAATCTTGTAGCGGGAGGGACCTGGACTGAGCCTGCTAGGTAAGTATTATAGGACATCCCCTGAAAATAATACCTGGTGCCTTTTTTGGGGCAAAAATTTATATAAGACAGGGTTTTATTTTCAGGGAAACACAGTACATCTGTCCTTGTTTGCAACATGATCAAATCAAACTCATGTAGAGATGTGTCAGATATTTTCTTCTCCTTTGCAGACCTACTGTATTTTTTGCTTGGCAAAACTGGACACTATTTGCTAGATGTTATGCAGTTCTACATTCGTTCAAACAGCCGATGTTCAGATTGTTGGTTAATGGAATATAAGCAGAGGTCAGTATAAAACAGTCTGCTGTGTATCAACTGATTTTTGTATTCATCTTTACTCATCTCCATTTCAAATATACCCGTGACAAAACACATACATACTTAAACCTGACTGGCAGACACTATGTTGAGGACCGTACCTGGAGCTTTGAATTCTCTAAATGCAATGTTAGCCAGAATAAAATGAATCACAGTGGGACAGTCTTTTTCCACTGACGGGTTTTTAGGTCGAAATACATAACATTCCTTTAACCCTTCTCTGTCAAGGACATGTGGGTCAATCTTTGGAAAAGGTAGGTTATTCATACGTGCCCACTTCTCAGCAAGTAGGAGTTCCTGGAGAGGAAGTAAACATGTTAAAGGAGATGTCTCGAGGAAGCAGTTAATTTTTTTTTTTGCCCAGTCCCCCCCATTAAACACACATTACTAAGCCCCCCTGTAAATGACATTTCTAGCTGGTTCGTACTTACCGTTCCAGCGTTTCAGCAAGTTATAAAAGTTTCCTCAAGATGGCCGCCGGCTCTTTCCCAGTCGCTCGCTGCAGCCCGACGTGCGCGCTCCCGAGACGCCGCCAGCTGTGTCTCCATGGCAACCGGACGCATCGCAGCCGCCGACCAGACGCCCCGCAGCCGCCGACCAGACAGCAGGTAACCGGCGCTAGCCCCCGGCTCCCCAGCGCTAGTTCCCCCGGCGCAGCGACAGCCCCCCCGGCCTAGCGACAGCCCCCCCCATCGCAGCGACAGCCCCCCCGGCCTAGCGCTAGCTCCCCCGGCGCAGCGGCAGCCCCCCCCGGCCTAGCGACAGCCCCCCCCATCGCAGCGACAGCCCCCCCGGCCTAGCGACAGCCCCCCCCATCGCAGCGACAGCCCCCCCGGCCTAGCGCTAGCTCCCCCGGCGCAGCGGCAGCCCCCCCGGCCTAGCGACAGCCCCCCCCATCGCAGCGACAGCCCCCCCGGCCTAGCGACAGCCCCCCCGGCCTAGCGACAGCCCCCCCCATCGCAGCGACAGCCCCCCCGGCCTAGCGCTAGCTCCCCCGGCGCAGCGGCAGCCCCCCCGGCCTAGCGCTAGCTCCCCCGGCGCAGCGGCAGCCCCCCCCGGCCTAGCGACAGCCCCCCCCGGCGCAGCCCGGCGCAGCGGCAGCCCCCCCCCGACCCATCACTTACCTGGGAGGCTTCTCGGGGCTGCTGGGCTGGGCTGGGCTGGGCTGGGCTGGGCTGGTCTTCTCCGCTGGGCAGCTCCAGTTTCTGCACCTTCCTCTAACAGAGGATGGTGCAGAATGGCCGCTTCAGCGCGCTCCCGAGCAGTGACAGCTCGTCTGCGCATGCGCAGAAGAGCTGTAGCGGGGAGCACACTGAAGCGGCTCGTGCTGAATGGAGAAGACCGGACTGCGCAAGCGCGTCTAAAAAAGCAAGCTGCCAGCGAATTTAGACGGAACCATGGAGACGAGGACGCTAGCAACGGAGCAGGTAAGTGGAATAACTTCTGTATGGCTCATATTTAATGCACAATGTACATTACAAAGTGCATTAATATGGCCATACGGAAGTGTATAACCCCACTTGGTTTCGCGAGACCACCCCTTTAAATTAAAAATGACCGGAAGTTAAATGTTCTTTATTACCAAGATCGCTTGCATACAAAATATGTCACAGCTGGCCATTAACTGCACTGAAAATATTTACCTTTAGTAATAATCATTTAAATAGTTGTTTAAAGAAATACTGCATAAATCAATAGGCTAAGTGAAGACATGCACCTTTTTCCCAACTTAGGCTCTCCTCCTCCCCCACCTCCTACACTGATCATAATGAAGTACTGCTAATCTAAACTATTTCTTTGCTTTTAGCCTCTGTTGCAAGCCTCAATTCATTATTAAGCTTTAGCTTTTCTGACACTTGCCCTACAGTTTCTGCAGACCGCATTATATTCTTCTTTAAATATTGATAAACAGATTTTTCTTCCTTTTTAACATGTGTGCAAGTTCTGTGTTCAGAACATCCAGTTATTTCATTCTTCTTATTCTCTTTCTGAGTTCATTAAAATCTGCCTTTCTGAAATCCAACCTTGAGGTCTGAGTTTTCTCAGGTCTTTCTCCTCTTTTTATACAATTCAAGAATAGCATGATCACTGCCTCCTAAGGTCCCAGCCACTCTTACTTCCTCAACCATTCCCTCCCTGTTGGTAAGAATTAGGTCCAAGATAGCAGATCCCCTTGTTTTCTCTTCTACCTTTTGAAGATACAGTTGTCAGCAAGAGCGGATGAGAATTTGTTGGATCCATTACTTTTACCTGAGAGAGATTCCTAACAATTGTCAGGATAGTTAACATCTCCCATAATCACTATGTCATGCTTTTTTGAGAACTTGGCCATCTGATGTAGAAAGAGTTCATCCATATCTTCTACTTGTCCAGGTAGCCTATAGTAAATGCCTACAATAGTGTCCTTTCTGTTGTTCTTTCCTTGTATTCTTACCCAAACAGTTTCTACAGAACTACCATGCTCTGAAGCTTGATTCTCGGTGGAGATGAATGTTTTCCTAACATACAATGCAATACCTCCTCCCCTATTGCACAGAAAGTTATGGAAGCAGAATTTTAAATACATGTATATTATAAAATGGGAAATCATACATTTTTCTAACAAAATAAAAACAAAGACCAAAATACTCCTCTAAATTATGGAGATTCTGAATAAGGCATCCATGGTGATGAAATTGTGCCTGGACTGGAAGGGGTAGGTCTAAACTTCCAATTTTTTACAGTTTCTCTCTTTATTTTCTGGGTTTTATCTTTTAAACAGGAAGCAAAAAATTGTACAAGTCTGATTTTAAGGGCTTGGTGATTATGTTATCACCTAGCCACAGATTAAGGATCCAAGCAAGACTGCAACAAGGAGTAAAAAGTTGAGAACTAAACCCCAAGCATCCATATAAAGTATACAGCTAAGTACATGCTTACAAGATACATATGACCCATTACCTTGAAAGGGGGACTGGAATCACTTGGTCTTGCCGAAAAATCAAAAGAAATTATAAGATCAACTCCTCGTTGAGGTCTTAGGATAATGGGGTATGGTAGGTTGAATGTCAAACCGCTGTCAACAATGTGTATTTTCTTGCTCTTCACATCCAGTGGTTCATATATCAGTTCAAACTCAGCCGGGTCTATAATGACATTGAAAGTGATATTTAATAATCTCACACTGTGTTAAATTACATTTCTCAACTAGATCACACAAAAATTATCAATTTGAATTAAAAAAAAAGAAGAGCTCCAGTGTTTAGACGTTGGTACCATGTTAACCAGCATAACAAAGTGTTATATTACTTGTTTCTAGATATTAATATTAAAAACATGCTTGTTATAGCGCCCCCTGTTGTGCATTTGATTACTTCTTAGAAGGTCTACCCAACGTGTTCAGTGCAGGTGATCGCAATCTGCTCAATCAGTCACTTCCAGCACTATGAATTGCACATGAGCAATATAGTGCAGTGCTTCTGTTCCTGTCCTCCCATCATGCAATGCTCGCAAGATGTTGAAGGCTATGGACAGGGGAGGAAGGAAGTGGAGATATATCTTTCATGCGGAGGGTCACATGACATAGGGAGGAAGAAAATAGCTAGACGGGTACAGTGAACGTATTCCAAAGCACAAGATTTCTTCCAGCACTCATGAAGTTAAAAACAAAAATGATAGCATCCCGGGAACAATTTTTACATGTTTCAAGCCTCGGAAACTGGGCTCTTCCTCATAATGTTATTCCCAACCTCATGCTTCTGGTTAGAAATAGAGATGAGCGAACACCAAAATGTTCGGGTGTTCGTTATTCGTAACGAACTTCCCGTGATGCTCGAGGGTTCGTTTCGAACAACGAACCCCATTGAAGTCAATGGGCGACCAGAACATTTTTGTATTTCGCCGATGCTCGCTAAGGTTTTCATGTGTGAAAATCTGGGCAATTCAGGAAAGTGATGGGAATGACACAGTGACGGATAGGGCAGGCGAGGGGCTACATGTTGGGCTGCATCTCAAGTTCCCAGGTCCCACTATTAAGCCACAATACCGGCAAGAGTGGGCCCCCCCCCTCCCAACAACTTTTACTTCTGAAAAGCCCTCATTAGCATGGCATACCTTTGCTAAGCACCACACTACCTCCAACAAAGCACAATCACTGCCTGCATGACACTCCACTGACACTTCTCCTGGGTTACATGCTGCCCAACCGCCCCCCCTCCCCCCCACAGCGCACACCAAAGTGTCCCTGCGCAGCCTTCAGCTGCCCTCATGCCACACCACGCTCATGTCTATTTAGAATTGCGTCTGCCATGACGAGGGACCGCAGGCACACACTGCAGAGGTTGGCACGGCTAGGCAGCGACCCTCTTTAAAAGTGGCGGAGCGATAGCCCACAATGCTGTACAGAAGCAATGAGAAATAGAATCCTGTGCCACCGCCATCAGGAGCTGCACACGTGGGCATAGCAATGGGGAACCTATGTGCCACACACTATTCATTCTGTCAAGGTGTCTGCATGCCCCAGTCAGACCGGGCTTTTTAATTCATAGACACAGGCAGGTACAACTCCCTATTGTGAAGTCCCTGTCGACCCACAGCATGGGTGGCTCCCTGGAACCCACTGGCGGTACACAGAAATATCCCATTGCATTGCCCAACACAGCTGAGGTAGTAATGTCGTGCTTAATGCAGGTGGGCTTCGGCCCACACTGCATGCCCCAGTCTGACTGGGGTTCTTTATAAGTGTACAGATGTAGTAAAAACTCCGTGTGCACCTACAGCATGGGTGGGTGCCAGGAAGCCACCGGCGGTACATAGAAATATCCCATTGCATTGCCCAACACAGCTGAGGTAGTAATGTTGTGCTTAACCCTTTCCAATCCAATTTGTATATGGTTTTCCTAGGGGGCTTACTCTTTTTCTGCTGTTATACAACGGCGCTATATGCTGGCTAAAGCCAGTACTGCATGAGCTGACACGTAGGATAGGCTCCGACAGCAGAGAGGCTGGCAATATACAGTAAGAGAACCCCGACGGACGTCTACCAACAACGGAGCTGTACAGCCTTAAACCCTAATGTCTTCACAGGTCACACAGTGGACTGGAAAGGGTTAATGCAGGTGGGCTTCGGCCCACACTGCATGCCCCAGTCAGACTGGGGTTCTTTACAAGTGGACACATGTAGGTTTAACTCCCTGTGGACCCACTGCCTGGGTGGGTGCCAGGAAGCCACCGGCGGTACATAGAAATATCCCATTGCATTGCCCAACACAGCTGAGGTAGTAATGTCGTGCGTAATACAGGTGGGCTTCGGCCCACACTGCATGCCCCAGTCAGACGGGTTCTTTAGAAGTGTACAGAAGTATTAAAAACTCAGTGTGCACCTACAGCATGGGTGGCTCCCTGGAACCCACCGGCGGTACACAAAAATATCCCATTGCATTGCCCAACACAGCTGAGGTAGTAATGTCGTGCGTAATGCAGGTGGGCTTCGGCCCACACTGCATGCCCCAGTCAGACTGGGGTTCTTTACAAGTGGACACATGTAGGTTTAACTCCCTGTGGACCCACTGCCTGGGTGGGTGCCAGGAAGCCACCGGCGGTACATAGAAATATCCCATTGCATTGCCCAACACAGCTGAGGTAGTAATGTCGTGCGTAATACAGGTGGGCTTCGGCCCACACTGCATGCCCCAGTCAGACGGGTTCTTTAGAAGTGTACAGAAGTATTAAAAACTCAGTGTGCACCTACAGCATGGGTGGCTCCCTGGAACCCACCGGCGGTACACAAAAATATCCCATTGCATTGCCCAACACAGCTGAGGTAACGTCAGCTGTAATGCAGGTGGGCTAAAAATTAATTTGATTACACTGTAGGCGAGGGCCCACACAAATTGCTGTATCAACAGTACTAATGTACATCCCAAAAATTGGCCATGGCCAGCCAAGAGGGCAGGTGAAACCCATTAATCGCTTTGGTTAATGTGGCTTAAGTGGTAACTAGGCCTGGAGGCAGCCCAGTGTAACGAAAAATTGGTTCAAGTTAAAGTTCCAATGCTTTTAAGCGCATTGAAACTTATAAAAATTGTTCTGAAAAATTATTTGAGTGAGCCTTGTGGCCCTAAGAAAAATTGCCCGTTCAGCGTGATTACGTGAGGTTTCAGGAGGTGGAGCAGGAGGAGGAGGAGGAGGAATATTAGACACAGATTGATGAAGCAGAAATGTCCCCGTTTTGGATGGTGAGAGAGAACGTAGCTTCCATCCGCGGGTGCAGCCTACGTATTGCTTACGTATCGCTGCTGTCCGCTGGTGGAGAACAGAAGTCTGGGGAAATCCAGCCTTTGTTCATCTTGATGAGTGTTAGCCTGTCGGCACTGTCGGTTGACAAGCGGCTACGCTTATCTGTGATGATTCCCCCAGCCGCACTAAACACCCTCTCCGACAACACGCTAGCCGCAGGACAAGCAAGCACCTCAAGGGCATACAGGGCTAGTTCAGGCCACGTGTCCAGCTTCGACACCCAGTAGTTGTAGGGGGCAGAGGCGTCACCAAGGATGGTCGTGCGATCCGCTACGTACTCCCTCACCATCCTTTTGCAGTGCTCCCGCCGACTCAGCCGTGACTGGGGAGCGGTGACACAGTCTTGGTGGGGAGCCATAAAGCTGGCCAGGCCCTTAAAGACTGTTGCACTGCCTGGGATGTACATGCTGCTCGATCTACGCACATCCCCTGCAACATGGCCCTCGGAACTGCGCCTTCTGCCACTAGCGCTGTCGGCTGGGAATTTTACCATCAGCTTGTCCGCAAGGGTCCTGTGGTATAGCAACACTCTCGAACCCCTTTCCTCTTCGGGAATCAGAGTGGGCAGGTTCTCCTTATACCGTGGATCGAGCAGTGTGTACACCCAGTAATCCGTCGTGGCCAGAATGCGTGCAACGCGAGGGTCACGAGAAAGGCATCCTAACATGAAGTCAGCCATGTGTGCCAGGGTACCTGTACGCAACACATGGCTGTCTTCACTAGGAAGATCACTTTCAGGATCCTCCTCCTCCTCCTCCTCCTCCTCAGGCCATACACGCTGAAAGGATGACAGGCAATCAGCCGGTGTACCGTCAGCAGCGGGCCAAGCTGTCTCTTCCCCCTCCTCCTCATCCTCCTCATGCTCCTCCTCCTCCTCCTGTACGCGCTGAGAAATAGACAGGAGGGTGCCCTGACTATCCAGCGGCATACTGTCTTCCCCCGCCCCCGTTTCCGAGCGCAAAGCAGCTGCCTTTATGGTTTGCAGGGAATTTCTCAAGATGCATAGCAGAGGAATGGTGACGCTAATGATTGTAGCATCGCCGCTCACCACCTGGGTAGACTCCTCAAAATTACCAAGGACATGGCAGATGTCTGCCAACCAGGCCCACTCTTCTGAAAGGAATTGAGGAGGCTGACTCCCACTGCGCCGCCCATGTTGGAGTTGGTATTCGACTATAGCTCTCCGTTGTTCATAGAGCCTGGCCAACATGTGGAGCGTAGAGTTCCACCGTGTGGGCACGTCGCACAGCAGTCGGTGCACTGGCAGCTTAAAGTGATGTTGCAGGGTGCGCAGGGTGGCAGCGTCCGTGTGGGACTTGCGGAAATGTGCGCAGAGCCGGCGCGCCTTTACGAGCAGGTCTGACAAGCGTGGGTAGCTTTTCAGAAACCGCTGAACCACCAAATTAAAGACGTGGGCCAGGCATGGCACGTGCGTGAGGCTGCCAAGCTGCAGAGCCGCCACCAGGTTACGGCCGTTGTCACACACGACCATGCCCGGTTGGAGGCTCAGCGGCGCAAGCCAGCGGTCGGTCTGCTGTGTCAGACCCTGCAGCAGTTCGTGGGCCGTGTGCCTCTTATCGCCTAAGCTGAGTAGTTTCAGCACGGCCTGCTGACGCTTGCCCACCGCTGTGCTGCCACACCGCGCGACACCGACTGCTGGCGACATGCTGCTGCTAACACATCTTGATTGTGAGACAGAGGAGGAGGAGGAGGAGGAGGGTGCTTTAGTGGAGGAAGCATACACCTCCGCAGATACCAGCACCGAGCTGGGGCCCGCAATTCTGGGGGTGGGTAGGACGTGAGCGGTCCCAGGCTCTGACTCTGTCCCAGCCTCCACTAAATTCACCCAATGTGCCGTCAGGGAGATGTAGTGGCCCTGCCCGCCTGTGCTTGTCCACGTGTCCGTAGTTAAGTGGACCGTGGCAGTAACCGCGTTGGTGAGGGCGCGCACAATGTTGCGGGAGACGTGGTCGTGCAGGGCTGGGACGGCACATCGGGAAAAGTAGTGGCGACTGGGAACTGAGTAGCGCGGGGCCGCCGCCTCCATGATACTTTTGAAGGACTCCGTTTCCACAACCCTATACGGCAGCATCTCAAGGCTGATGAATTTTGCGATGCGGACGGTTAACGTTTGAGCGTGCGGGTGCGTGGCGGCGTACTTGCGCTTGCGCTCGAACACTTGCGCAAGCGACGGCTGAACGGTGCGCTGAACTACACTGCTGGATGGGGCCGAGGACAGCGGAGATGAGGGTGTGGGTGCAGGCCATGAGGCGGTAGTGCCTGTGTCCTGAGAGGGGGGTTGCATCTCAGTGGCAGGTTGGGGCACAGGGGGAGAGGCAGGGGTGCAAACCGGAGACGGTGAACGGCCTTTGTCCCACCTTGCGGGGTGCTTGGCCATCATATGTCTGCGCATGGTGGTGGTGGTGAGGCTGTTGGTGTTGGCTCCCCGGCTGAGCTTTGCGCGACAAAGGTTGCACACCACTGTTCGTCGGTCGTCAGGCGTCTCTGTGAAAAACTGCCAGACCTTAGAGCACCTCGGCCTACGCAGGGTGGCATGGCGCGAGGGGTCGCTTTGGGAAACACTTGGTGGATTATTCGGTCTGGCCCTGCCTCTACCCCTGGCCACCGCACTGCCTCTTGCAACCTGCCCTGCTGATGCCCTTGACTCCCCCTCTGAAGACCTGTCCTCCTGAGTAAGCGTTGCACACCAGGTGGGGTCAGTCACCTCATCGTCCTGCTGCTCTTCCTCCGAATCCTCTGTGCGCTGCTCCCTGGGACTTACTGCCCTTACTACTACCTCACTGCAAGACAACTGTGTCTGATCGTCATCGTCCTCCTCACCCACAGAAAGTTGTTGAGACAGTTGGCGGAAGTCCCCAGCCTCTTCCCCCGGACCCCGGGAACTTTCGAATGGTTGGGCATCAGTGACGATAAACTCCTCTGGTGGGAGAGGAACCGCTGCTGCCCAATCTAAGCAGGGGCCCGAGAACAGTTCCTGGGAGTGTTCCCGCTCCTGAGCAGGTGTCATTGTAGTGGACTGAGGAGGCTGGGAGGAAGGAGGAGCAGCAGACAGAGGATTCGGATTGGCAGCAGTGGACGGCGCAGAACTGCGGGTAGACGATAGGTTGCTCGAAGCACTTTCTGCCATCCAGGACAGGACCTGCTCACACTGCTCATTTTCTAATAACCGTCTCCCGCGTGGACCCATTAATTGGGCGATGAATGTGGGGACGCCAGAAACGTGCCTCTCTCCTAATCGCGCAGCAGACAGCTGCGACACACCTGGATCAGGAGCTTGGCCTGTGCCCACACCCTCACTTGGCCCTCCGCGTCCTCGGCCACGTCCACGTCCACGTCCTCTAGGCTTACCCCTACCCCTCAGCATGCTGTATTACCAGTGATTAGATTTCCCAGGCAGGAAATAAATTGGCGCAAGACTGCAGGCCAAATATAATTTTTGCCCTTTTTGGAAAACGAAAGGCCCCACTGCCTCTAGTGAATGAATTATCTAAGTTTAATAACTGTGCTGTGTCCCTGCTTATGTGTCACAGAACGTGAGGGTAGCAGAGTTATTATAACTCTTGGAGAGCAGGTATTTTTTTTTCCCAATTAAGGAAAGCAAATGGCGAACCCAGCAGTAAAGCGTAGCTGGGTGCGTATGATTTAGCAATGTTTTTCACGCAGCTCACACGTCTACACAGGCGTAAGGACGGACACAGGCTGGACAAATAGATTTGTTTTCAGTTTTTTCCCACCAACAGGCAGCACTGCGTATATTCAATGAACCTGCGAAGTTTAATAACTGCGCTGTGTCCCTGCTTATGTGTCACAGAACGTGAGGGTAGCAGAGTTATTATAACTCTTGGAGAGCAGGTATTTTTTTTTCCCAATTAAGGAAAGCAAATGGCGAACCCAGCAGTAAAGCGTAGCTGGGTGCGTATGATTTAGCAATGTTTTTCACGCAGCTCACACGTCTACACAGGCGTAAGGACGGACACAGGCTGGACAAATAGATTTGTTTTCAGTTTTTTCCCACCAACAGGCAGCACTGCGTATATTCAATGAACCTGCGAAGTTTAATAACTGCGCTGTGTCCCTGCTTATGTGTCACAGAACGTGAGGGTAGCAGAGTTATTATAACTCTTGGAGAGCAGGTATTTTTTTTTCCCAATTAAGGAAAGCAAATGGCGAACCCAGCAGTAAAGCGTAGCTGGCTGCGTATGATTTAGCAATGTTTTTCACGCAGCTCACACGTCTACACAGGCGTAAGGACGGACACAGGCTGGACAAATAGATTTGTTTTCAGTTTTTTCCCACCAACAGGCAGCACTGCGTATATTCTATGAATAATAACTGTGTTGTGGCCCTGCCTATACAATTCTTTCCCTGCAGTATCAATGGAGGGTGCAATGCTCTGCAGAGGCGATTTTGAGAAGCCCAAAAAAAATGCAGCACAGCCAACAGCAGCCTGGACAGTACTGCACACGGATAAATATGGCCCTAGAAAGGACCGTTGAGGTTCTTGAAGGCTACACTCACTCCTAACACTCTCCCTGCCTATGCAGCACTTCTGTCCCTAATGCCAGGTGCAACGGTCTGCAGAGGCGATTTTGAGAAAGAAAAAAAAATCCCACTGCTAACAGCAGCCAACACACAGCTATCAGTGGCCCTAATAAGGACCTTTGGGGGGTCTTGAAGCCTACACTAACTACCAATTCTTTCCCTACAGCAGCTCCGGTATAAACAGCACTGTCCCTCATCTAACTCACACCGCATCTGAGGCGAGCCGCGGGAGGGGCCGACTTTTATATTAGGCGAACACCTGATCTCGCCAGCCACTCACAGCAGGGGGGTGGTATAGGGCTTAAACGTTGCAGGGGGAAGTTGTAATGCCTTCCCTGTCTTTCAATTGGCCAGAAAAGCGCGCTAACGTCTCAGGGAAGGAAGTGAAAGTAACCAGAACACCGCATGGTGTTCGTCACGAATAACGAACATCCCGAACACCCTAATATTCGCACGAATATCAAGCTCGGACGAACGCGTTCGCTCATCTCTAGTTAGAAACAAAAAAAAACAACTTTCTCTTCTACACATAGTGAATAAGAGAATTAGTTATAGCAGAGGGCTAGTTAAAGCGTGAAACCTGGCAGTAAGTAATTATTTCTCGCACTAAAAATTTGGCAGTTTCCTTGGGAGGATTACTGCAATTTTACACGGACTCAGTGCTCATTTGTGTAAGGGCATACAATACTCCCAGACAGCCCCCCTCTTGTCTTTTGTGTCCTATAATTTATTTGTTTGGCAAGTGGTTGTGAAGATGGCAGTCACGTACAGGAAACTGAGCAAGGAGGATCTGGCTAACCTTTGTGCATAGAGACATCGTGTTACGTCATTCACACTCACGAACTGGCGAAACTCTGTTGGAACTTGGAAACAGCGGACATAACTCACGAACAGACATTACACACTGACTGACAAAAGACCAAAACATAACCAAGCATACCCGCACACATAAAAATATGTAAATAGATACAATGCAAGGTATTGGTTTTTATTTTGGCCAAGATACTTTGGCAGGCAAGCCCTCTTCAAGGGTCCTCATTGACTTGTGGGTTCCTATTCTAATGAGAAAACCGTCACATGAAACCTGCCTGCATGCGGGGCGATCGTCCCAATAAGGACGGTCATGTGATAGAAGCTAGGGACCTACCTAGACATAGATGACAAGCAAGAAAATCACAGGGGCAGAGGAATCAAGGATATTCTTAAATCTGTCACTGGCATGATCCCTAAAATATAACCTTTATTTGATTTAAAACTTTGGCTTCCAAACGAACAAACATATAAAGAAAAATATATGACTATCCCCACCACCTTCTGTCTAATATCAGTAGCTTGTATCATTACCAAAACAGATATATGCAGCTAAACCCATAGGGATTCTATATTCTGTTTTTTCCCTAAGTATGTAAATCTTATATTTAGGGATAATATTTTTTGTAGTATATACCAGGTAGTTATACGCTACCACATTTCCTATTTAGCAATTTGGGGGGTTGCGTGTAGATATATGCATTATCACAGTTGAGACCTGTGATGAATAACCTTGGCTGATCACAACTTTATTAGGGATCTGTACCAACTATATGGTCGATGTGCAGGTGGTGTGAGCACTGGCACATTGAATCCCCCTTAGGGGTGAACGCGAGACCTGGATTCTGGTCCAAGACTGGAATAGCAGTATGTACAATTAATGCCAGATTTCCAGTCAAGGTACCATATCAGCTATGAAGATTACAGCTGGATCCAGATCTAGCAATATGCACTCAATCTTCATTTTCCAATATCCAATAGCCCAACGTCAAATATGCTGAACAGGCAAATCTGTCCTAGAATAGAGCAAAGTGCCTGAAATTAACTAACTTTATCTGGATAGTACAGGGTTAAAATAACAAACAAGAATGCGGAATAGCCTCCAGCCTTGATGGAAGGATGTGATAACTACCTGGTATATACTACAAAAAAATAATATCCCTAAATATAAGATTTACCTAATTAGGGAAAACAGAATATAGAACCCATATGGGTTTAGATGCATATATCTGTTTTAGCAGTTATACTGTTGTGGCCCAGTACATCATCCTGGTTACCTCCCTTAATGTCATACATGTCCTGCCTTATGTTGATGCACTGTGCAAAACTGTCTTGTCATTCCGCTATGCGTGTTGCACAGCTGCAGCAATTCAGAGGTTAATGTTTGCAAAACTCTATGGGCTGTCTGGTAAATGTATCTATTTCTACTCTTGTCATGTGGTACAAAAGAGATTATAAATGTGAGTGATTAAGAGCGGTAAAGGAGTTCCAACTTCAGTGCCATATTGAGTTCCAACTGGAGGTTGATCACGGGCACAAGGGGGCACCTTCAGCCCTCAGGTGTTGAAGATGGAAGAAGAGGAGAGATTTTCCGCACTCCACCAGAAATGCTACTTAAGAAGTGAGGAGTGAGCGTGAGGAGAGAGAGAGTGAGAAGAGAGTGAGGCGAGAGATAAGCATGTGTGTTCTTGGGACAATGCCTAGTGCAGAGGTTCTCTTATCTAATCAATTCACACCTGCGCATCCCACAGTCTGGGACCACTGGGTGGAGGTACTTCAGCTTCATTGTTCACACTCAAGCATATCAAAGGCTGAGTCCTGCTGAGTGTAGGTACGCGTCTTTATAGAATCACACAGGCAATTACAGCCTGGGTCTGCTGTGTGTAGGTACTTTACTTCATCTTGTTCCTGCATGTTCTAAACTTGTCACTGGTGCCTTGTGCTACTAAAAGTTTCCAGTAAAGTTTATACCAGCCCTGACTGTTCCCGGGGACCCGAAGTACTATACAACTGTCTGTGGCTAGTTTATTTCCTCGCCAGTCTCCACACCGGTGGGAATTGGAACGGCGGTGTCACCCGTGACAACCTCATCACCTGTCATAATGTTTATTGGGCATCCCCATGCCGGAGTTGTCTGGAAGAGGTCCAGCGCTGCACTGGCCTTGGCTGTGCGTGTCCCTCTGAGAGGGAGCATGGTAAGTGCCCTGTGACAAGCCAGCATCTTGCCCCCCCCGCTCCTCAGCGTATGCCATGTGTCCGGGGTCACCCTATGGGACGCTGCAACACAAGCTACTGATATTAGACACAAGGTGGTGGGGGATATTCATATATTTTTCTTTATATGTTTGTTTGGAAGCCGAAGTTTAAATTAATCAAATAAAGGTTATATTCTACGGATCATCCCAGTGACAAAGAGATGACAAACAAAACACAACAGGAGTGAACACAGCTCACACTAACACACCAGGGATTTGCATTCAACACAGCACACCATGCACCCTGAACAGGACTGTTCACACCATACATTCGGCACATGCATTGACACGTAGGAACATGACATTATTCACACTGAACAAATAGAGGAGAGCAGCAGACCAGTGGCGATTGGTTGGCTGGAGAAATCCACACCCAGCCAGCTCAATCAACCCCCACCTGTGGGGCTGTGCTGCTAGAAACCCATGTAGAACAACAGATCCCAGCAGCACACCCTAACACATTGACTCGGTGGACAAAACCAAGGAAAAGATGGTTTACTAACTGGTGGAGAATAAATTAGAGCAGCATTCCCTGGAATCAGTGCTGGACACCAGTAGCGCTCAAGAGGGACCAGCAGTGGATGCTGATCCTGGAGCAAGCTCTCCAGCTCTCAGGAGGACCTGGACTTTTATAGACAACAGTTGGACACAGAGGACCCTAATCTATGCCTGCAGCCCATTGTCCAGTTGCAATAGGCTGCAGAGCATCACATAAAACGGGAGGCTGAGGAATGACAGGCTCAATTGGAGACAGCACAAGCTGGAATTAGCTGTATTCTAGGCAACGCTGCCTACCCCTCTGAGCAGTGAGTCCAGTGTTACACCACGATTTAAACCCCAGGTTGTCCGGGTCCCAGTCTTTCTTCTGCACAGGGAAGTGTTCTCTTTTATCATATGGTTTGAAAAGACCTGTCACCAGTACCACATTGCCTCTAGGCCCTGGAGTCACATACCTAGCCCATTGCTGAGAGGGTAAGCCCTGGAGGTGTTGCAGCTCTCCCTAGAGACCTTGATCCGCAAGTACAACTTCACTCCAGAGGTGTACTGCATAGTTTCTAGACTTGAGCCCAAGGACAGCTATGCCGACCTGATAGAGGACCTGAATACTACCCTCCAGCAAAGGATCCAGGGACTAGCCATCACCACCTTTGACAGCCTAAAAGGATGTGATGGTAATAGACCAGTTCCTGCATGTCTGCCCAGAGGACATGCAACAGTTAGTCATGGACCGTGAGCTCAAGGATGCAGCAAAAGCAACACAGATAGTTGACAACTACAATACTAATAGAACACTGGAAGTCTGGAAATCTACTACAACCAGCTGCAGAGGAGGTAAGCTGAACAACTCTTCTTACCCTACCAAACAACCCTCAGGGGTATTAGCCCCCCTCTTCCCTCCCAGCCTGCTGTAGATTCCCGCAGATGTTTTACTTGTAACAAAGTGGGTCACCTCAGCGTCACCTGCCGCGACAAAAAGAAAAGTGCTCCCTCTCCTAAACCCTTGATATTTGCTTCAGCTGTTTTGTTGTGGGTGGGTGTGATGGGAGAGCCAATAATTTGCAATCAATCACAGTGGGCAAGATCATGACTTTGGGGCTTCATAACACTGGCGCTGAGATGAACCTCATTTTTCCTGAACTTGTGTCCTCCATGGATACAATTTCTGGAAAGGCCCTAACAGTTACAGGAATTAGGGACACCAGCTTTACTGTGGCGATGGCCCGTATTTACCTGGATTGGGGTGTGGGGAAGCTTGAAGGAAGTCAGGGTGTTCAAAGACATTCCCACAAATGTGTTATTGGTGACGGATTTTGGGCAGTTAGTGTCAGTATATAGCAGATGACTCCCAAGGCCTAGTGAACTGTGCAATGACAATGTTGCTGTTGATAATGTTCTAGAAGGGTGTCGTGTCAATAATGATAATGTAGGGTGCACCCCTCTAGAGCCCACTGAATCTCTTTAAAATACAGCACTGCTCGATAATGCTAATGCAACCTCTGACACGGTGGAGCTCAGTGATGTCACATCCTTGTGTGATGTTACTGAGTATCCTTCAATGCCTCCGGTAATAAGTGCTGACACTAATGCAAGATGTGATTGTGTGTTGTACTCCTGCAAAGCCTCTATGTACCACAGCATTGTGCAATGCAACATTGAGGTTTTCCCCATCTCAACTAATTATGGCCGAGATAGGAATAGCTATAGTAATGCCATGACCATTCATAGCTGGGATTACTGAAAACTGGTCATGATCAAGGGACTGATGGTACTAAATACAGGGCAATTCTGGAGGAAAATATTTCTTTTTCTTCAATCTGCTAGACATTTGAAACTGGGACAGAGGTTCACCTTGCAGCAGGACAACGATCCTAAACATACTGCCAAAGCCACAATGGAGGGGCTCAAAAGGGGAACATTTATAGGTCTTGGGATGGCCTTGTCAAAGCGCAGACCTCAACCCAACAGTCCTTCAACGATTTACTCTGTAAGCAAAGGTCTTGTCAACCTTTATAATCATATCCATGGCTTCCCATGTACACTCCAGCGGCTCATTGTCACTGCTACTTCCCAGTATGGCAAACACACGATAAACTCTAACTATTTTAGACATCATATCCTTAAAATATGTAAAAAGAAAAGAAAAAAAAACAAGGAATGTAGCATTAAGATAGAGGATACCTGCAACTGCATGATCAGTCTCGTCATCATCAACAGATTCCTGGCTCGTCAAAAGTGCTAAAGGTGTCAAAGGATATGATGCGTTTAAGTTTAAACCCAGCATAAAGTTGTGGACCTTGCCAGCTCTTCCTTCACGCGTGTTGAACAGGGCAGTGTCACAAACTAAGGCCATCAGCATGCGCTGCACCCAGCTTGCTTGACTGTTTCTTTGATATTCCTCTTCAGCTTCGGTGTTTTCACTACCTAAATGAGATCAAGAGTAATACATAAGTGTAACCGCAACAAACCAAGGCAAGTTACGGAGCACCAACACAAGGCATCCCTGGTTTAACAATGTTTTTTTGTAAAAATACAAAAAATTGCATGACAAGTGACAAGACAGGCAACTTAAATATAATTTAACCTGTCCCATTTCCAAAAGACTGGGACTGCACTGGTGTTCGCATAATCACTTTTTGGAGCAGAGTTTAAACAGTCAACAAAATTAGTCACAGACTTCCTAATTGTTTAGTAATTTTTTTTACCACAATTTCCCCTTAATAAACAGCTTTCGACATTTATGAATACAGCAAGTAAAGAATGAAATAGTCAGCAGAACCAGTCAGAGCTGAGTGGTTGATTATAACAAGGTACTTCAACTCTCATAGGACTTCCTGCTGAATGGACAACTTACAGTTTTTTTGAGAAATGGAGTTTCAGGAAAATTGAAGATGTTACCTTTAGGTTCTTGCTGCTCATCATCACTGTCATCGTTGTTAACAATATGCTTTGGTTTAAGGTTTTCTAGTAGAAAAGAGAAAAAAACAATATTGTTACCATGCTGGGATGTAAGACTCCTAATACGTCTATAAGACAGCTTCTGCATCAAGTCTATTGCAGCTTTATGTGCGTGCTATCTACATATGACAAAACAATTAAGAAATAATCTAAGATTTTGTTGCTAGCCCGCTCTCACTCTCTGACACCTACAACTTTCACATTCTCATTTTCCCTAAAGAAAAAGACCCCCCAGAAACAGATTTTAGTCTATTTGATCTCCATCTGCCCCCAGACCATAGACCAGTGTTTCCCAACTCCAGTCATCAAGGCACCCCAACAGGTCATGTTTTCAGGATATCCTACAGTAAGGCTGGGTTCACACGGGGCGGATTTGCCGCTGAAATTCCGTGCGGAATTTCGCCGCGGCAAATCCACATGCGGACGCTAATTCCAGGATTAGCTAGCCATGTGGACGAGATTTCTCAGAAATCTCGTCCACACGGGACGGCAAATCTGCTGCAGCTAAGCCGGCAGAAGCCGCTGCTGCGACGCACATTTGCCGACCGCAGCATGTCCATTTTTTTTCCGCTGCGGCCGCGCTTTCCTCTATGGGAGCGCCGGCCGCAGCGGAAGAGCGAGCGGCTGGGCCGCTTCAAAGCCGCTGCGGGTTTTGCAGCAGCGGTTCTCCCAGCGGAAATCTAGCGGTTTTTCGCTGTGGCCAAACCGCGGGATTTCCGCCGAGAATCCGCCCTGTGAGAACCCAGCCCTGGTATGCCTGTGGAAATGTCTGAGGCACTGACAATGACAACACCTGTGTAACAATAAGGAAATCCTGAAAACCTGACCTGTTGGGGTGCTTTGTGGACTAGAGTTGGGAAACACTACCAGAGAGTATAGGGGCATGCCTTGTTCCTTCCCAGCTCAGTCTCTTGCTGGACAATATATGGTGGAACAGATCTGTCCTCCATGAGCTTTGGTCTGAAATATTAGGCCACATACAAGATGCACTTGTAGAAGTCCAGGTAACGTCAAAGGGTTTACTTGCCATTTTATTACCAATCAATGTAAGAAAAGGTATGTGATGGTCTATAATTTTGACTATAGTAACAAACACAATTCAACCAACTTAATAACAGTTATACCCATTCATGTTTATTGAGCACATTAAGTGAACATTTACAATGTAGGGACAAAAAGGAATGCAGAAATCCAGGTAATTCCAAAGGGCTTCTTTATAACTGGACAGCACTTTTTACGGAACAAACGCAGCTGCAGGAAAAAGTAAACTATTGATTGCCCATTCTTAGGATGAGCCATCAATAGTAAATCAGAAATAGTCTGCCAGCTGAGACCCCTACTGATCAGCTATTTATCATGCTGGTACTCTCATGCACAGAAAAGATTTCTGCAGAAAGCAGACAGCTCAGTTCCTACCATAGTGGCCAGGCTTGGTATTACAGGCCATTTACTTCAATGGAGGCTTGGCCTGTAATACCAAACTTGAACACTGCAGCGGGAACAGCGCTGTCTGCTTACTGCAGAAATTACCTCAGTGCACAAGCGCAAACAACTAATCAAGATGGAGTTGATGGATCCCAGACAATCTACTATTGATGGTCCAGCCACAGGACAGGACAGGTGGAAAACCCCTTTAAACCAGAAGCTTAACCCTACTCTAATCTTACTTGATCTTAGGCTGAAGGACATGCCTACAAGCAGAGAAGACCATCAATCCTGTGGTAAAAATATATAAAAGTGGCTATTTGCAGCCTGCCATCTTGTAGCCATGATTATATACTATAATGATTGTATAATTTGATTTTCCATGAGTGTATCTTTGTATGGACTATGAACTTCTCTATAGAAGACCTGTTAAACCTGGTTAATCCTGTGATAACATCACCATTGTCTGACGTAAAGTCTTGTTTGATCAGACTTTATTACACTCTAAATGTGGCCACTTTGGATGTGTGATAACTTCAGGAAAACAAAACCTTTGCTCTTTACAATCTAAAGATGCCCTAAACTTGCATAGTAGATAACTAATCTATTTTATAGTGTATAAAGGATTGGAGACGATGCATGGAAGACAGAAGCTGTGGGTATTAGGGTATCTTGATGCCACCAGGAAGTCGTGGTGGAGTTAAGATTGACAGGGGGGTGACGCCCCCTGCACCTGATTGGCTGCAGAGCCGGTGGGGCTGCAGGTCCTGGAAGGCCACTAAGCATTTTTTCCTAAGGCATACAGCGGTGGCCGCTTGCGCCCCACAAGGCGGAGCCCCAGCCATTGAAGAAGCACAGAGCGGCCTGGGTGAAGCGGAGTGCTAAGCGGCTTTAGCAGCACCGACCGACAAGCGCTGTCCTTCCCCCACAATGGCCGGGAAGCAATGGGAGCAGTGAGCGGGGGAGCGCCGCCGGCACCTGACTGACAGCACATAGCCAGCGGGCGGGACAGAGCCTACAGATGCAGTGGGGGGATCGCCGGTCACGCAGCACTAAGGCGGCTGTTGGCACAGACTTGAAGGCACAGACGAAGCGGGTGGGACACAGCGTCCACATGGAAAGGCAACAGGGGACTGGAAGTCACGGATTACACAGCCGCCGGACGCCACCTACCTCAGAGCACTGAGACAGCGACGGTGACCGAGCCTTCACATCCAAGGGGGGATGGCTGCTGCGCTCACACTGACGGTTGCTGCGTGTCGATTGCTTTGGCGACCCCTGCAGGCTTCTGGTGAGGGTAACTTTAATTCTTAGCCTTACATTATTAAATGTAAATGCTGCCACGTTACAGGTGAAACATGGAAGCATTTACAGCTACTTATGTAAGCTCCTAGGACCTTTGTGTCTTGACCCAATTGGGAGCTAGGGGAGGTAAATCTATCCAAAATACTTTCAGGTAATTTATTACCCCACCAGCAAGCTGGGTATTTATTTTACCAACCTTGGAAGGATGGAAGGTTGAGTCAAACTTGAGAGCCAGCTATCTGAACCATGCAGGGATTGAACTTGCAACCTTCAGGTTGTGAGCGAGAGCTTAGGACTGCATTTCTGCTGCCTTAACACTCTGCACCACACAAGGCTCTGTCCTGTTTTAAGAGACAGTATGGTCCACAAACTCAATGACAATATGACACAAAAGATATACAAAACAAACTGGATTAAAAATAGCACATAGGTATCAGATTCATTACCAGAGTGTAAAAAAGGTGGCATAAAGTGCACAAAACACACTCAGCATGATAGAAAGATGTAGATGATGATGCTGTACCTACCTAGTTCTTCTTCCATTGTGACGCCCTTAGCTTGGTTGGAAACACCGAGTACTCTGTTGAACAGTATTGAAAAGGCACTACCCCAGACACCTAAAGGAAACAAAAGCATTTTTAACAATTTTACAGGGTAGAAACCCTTCACAGCCAATACATGTAGGCCAGCACTGGGAACAACTAATATATACCTATAGTTCACCATTTTTATAAACAGTTTAAAAAAATGGTGTGGGTTAAGATTAACAAAACTATATGAACCGAATATAAAAAAGAAAACTCTAACAGGGTTATACAATAGTGCAGCAACAAAAGAGACAGGATTTTGTCATGGGGTGTGATAATCCAAAGCTACTTTGTTAGAGAAAGTACCCTCAGTTTTCATTTAGTGTGTTGAAAACCTCAAACAGACGGGTTTCTGAGCCTCATTAAAAGGGGTATTCCAGTTGTAAACTATTAATGGCCAAGCATCAGAATAGGCCATCAATAGTAGACTGGCGGTGGTCCATTGCCCAGGTTCCCACCGATCAGTGGTTTTCTGGATCAGCACACTCATCTACTGAATTGAATTCTGCAGGAACTCTTTTCTTACTGTAGTGGCCAGGCTTAGTATTGGAGGCCAAGTTCCCAGTGAAGTGAATGGAAACTTTTCCTGCAATACCAATCCTAGCCACCACAGTAAGAATGGAGCTGCTCATTTCCTGCACAGAACAGCATAATGCACAAGCATGCCTAGTAGAGAGCCAATTAACAGGGGTCCCAGGCAACAGGCACCCGCCAATCTACTATTAATGGGCCATCCTTAGGGTAGGCCATGAATAGTTTACAACTGGACAACCCCTTTAACTGTCAGTAAGGACTCTACAAGGCAGGGCTCCCAGACTACAGAATAGGACATCCGTGTCGGGGCCAGAATCACTGATGTGAACAAATGTGCCTTTTGGAAGTAGAAGGCAGTAAGCCTTCCACCTGAATAACTAGGAAAGCTATGACGTCTAGTGGACAGATGGATTACAATGGTCTCTGAAATGTGTACTGTAGGCGAAATGCTTTGTTTGAGAAACACAAATGAAGCTGGCTGAGGCCAGTCTGAATGAGAATCCTGTGCACTGGAGTGGAATTCCACCTGAAATTCTTAGTTTCTTGTACTTGTTTGAGTGCAGAATTGGCACATATTAGTTCTTAAAGACATGAAAACTTCATATAGCATATATGTATTTATATACAAAACATATTAACATGTATTTTATGTT
This sequence comes from Eleutherodactylus coqui, assembly GCF_035609145.1. Lineage (NCBI taxonomy): Eukaryota > Metazoa > Chordata > Amphibia > Anura > Eleutherodactylidae > Eleutherodactylus > Eleutherodactylus coqui. Next base: position 231,721,927 of record NC_089839.1, read on the forward strand.
TCACCAATAGCACTGTCCATTTCACATGCTTTTTGCAGTTTTGCTGGAACTTTATGTTACATATAAAATTCTATGATATACTGTACTCAATGGCTGGACAAACATGCGGTAAGGACTGGAACTTTGTTGGGGGTCAGGCAACACGATCGCTCAGCCTTCCTAAGTGGCCATACAAAGTGCTTATAAAATGCTCTCCCCAATCATATGAACAGAGGAAGAAGAACTTCCTTGCAATCAGCCTAAGGTCATGTTCACACAAGGCAGATTCACAGCAAAGTTTTAGACAAGACTCTGCACAAAAAATCAGTGGCATTTACAGCAGCATGCCAGCTAATTTGAAGTGCAGATTTCACCTCTTAGAATAAGGGAGGGGAAAACTGTGCTAAATCCCACACTAAACGGTGCGGAATTTCCACTGCGGACACACAGCAGCAAATTCAACCTTGTGTGGAGGTAGAGTTTAAACTCTCTATGACTTTCAGCTTTCTGAATGGTAACACTTCCCCGTCATATACCACCAGATATGTTTTTATTAATCTCATAACTACCCTATATTAGGAGTATGGGCATTAAACCCATTCACTGCCCTAGACCCCCTAGGGTCCCAATTTCCCAATGTATGTTTAATCTAAAAAAATTTAGGAGTACTAACTCAGAATCAAAGTTTATTTCTCTCCCGTAGAGCATCATGTTTTTTTCTCTTCAAAATAGCTTATACATTTGTATAATAAATTAGAATGCTATATACCGTAATCCTATAATGCTATATATAACCCAGTATTGTTTACTTACCCATTAAAAAGTTAAGTGGATATTCATCATATTTCTTTATAACCGTGCCCATATAAAATTTGCTTCCAAAAAGCTCTGGAGACATGAATGTGCCATACTTTGCCATTCCTATCTCGTAGGGAGTAAATTCCACCCAATCTGCAAAAACAAAAAAAATCTATAAACATCATACACAGTATAACATAAGCTTCCATCTAACTTTTAATAGAATGCTTTATAGAGAAGCTTCAAAAACACTAAAGCATCAAAAACTACAGTAAGAGTTCATGTATATCTGCCCTCAAATAGTTTAGCCAACCACAACTCATCCAAGAAAACAGAATACATCTTAAGAACCCCAAGTTTCTTCCATCTCAGCTAAGCTTAGTTTTACTGTGAACGTCTGGGATTTATGAAAGAATAGAAAATTGTAAATCATTGCTATTTAAAAGTAAAATTACAGTAATGCTTGCCTCATGTCTTTAAAACAAAAATCTAGATGATCTGCATGACATTTTGAACATTATATAGACACTTGAAGTTAACACCTTAAAAAAACGACCATTTTTTATTCATTTTCGGTCCCCACTAGAGATGAGTGAGCATATTCGCTAAGGGAAATTACTCGAGCGAGCATTGCCCTTAGCGAGTACCTGCACGCTTGGCAGAAAAGAATCGGGTGCCGGCGGGGGACGGGGAGTGGCGGGGGAGAGCGGGCAGGAACGGAGGGGAGATCTCTCTCTCCCTCTCTCCCCCCTGCTCCCTCCTGCTTACACCCGCAACTCACGGCTCCCCCGCGCCGGCAGCAGAATCTTTACTTCCGAGCGGGCAGGTACTCGCTAAGGGCAATGCTCGCTCATCTCTAGTCCCCACCCTTTTCAACTTTTAAAAACATCATAATCTTATTTATTCCTCAACGTAGGAGTCTAAGGGCTTTTTTTGCCAGAAAAGTTGTATTTTTCAACGGTACCATTTCATGTACCATGTAAAGTACTGAAAAACTTTAAAATATTCTAAGTGCAGTGAGATGGTGGTGGGGGATGAAAAAACCCACAAAAATGCAATTCCATCTTCTGGGGGTGATGGGGGGGGGGGGGGTCCTATTTCTATGATGTGCACTCAGCAGCAAAAATGACATCTTTATCCTATGGGTCAGTATGAGTACTAGGATGCCAAAATGTATATAGTTTTTCCCTGCACTACTTTTAAAGAAAACCATAAAAAATATACACTGGCCGCTCAGGCTGACACATATGTATAATATATGTCAGAAACTGCTGTAAATTATACCATGAACTTAAACCTGGTATACATTTCTGTCTATAGTAGTCCCCATAATATTGTGAAACAGAATGGTTGCAGTGTTTTGGCATATGGATCATTTTCTCTCTCTGAATAGTTGGCCGCTTGTTTAAATACAAGGAGATTCAAAGAGAATGGTTGGAAAGTAAAGCTGATTAATTCATTCATGAATGAACATATAACAGCCAGAATGACACGAAGAGGTAGAATTTGTGCAAAGAACAGATTGGAGAATCCAAAGAAAAAGCAGTATGTGTTAATAAGGACGTGATGATCCAGAGGAGGAAAGCAGGCTGTTGGAAGTGAGGCCGGCCCAGGGATGAAGCGAACAAAGCTGTGGGTGTGATAATGACAGAGGATGAAAGAAGGAAAACACTGGTATGCAGCACAACCTACCTATCATGAAATAAGCTCAAAACAGAAATGAACCCGATGACTTTTAAAACCAGCAATATAATTTGTGTTCCAAGCTTTGCATGGAAGAGAGGGCGCACTGAATACCATCATTTTTTCCCAACCTCTGTTATGAAAAGTGACTACATGAAATTGAAGTGAAATGCTGCTAAGCGTATTATGTATATACCATGTTTCCCCCAAAATAAGACCTACCATGATAATAAGCCCTACCCTGATATTCAGGGTGAGCCTTTTAATTCTTCCCCACCCCCTTCTCTCACTGCTCTCTGGCACTTCGGAAATCTGCAGCACTGAGAGAGCATTCTCTTTCTGGTAACGGAGCTTGAATACCCTGCCTCCAGTAAGAGATTGCTGTGATTGGTTCAGAAACACCACCTCAGACAATCAGAGCCAGCGCTCGATGAACCAATCATAGCCATTCAATGATGCCATTCAACACTTAACAGAAACCGCCCTTACAAAGGTGTCAAACAACCTACTGACAGCCAAATCGAGGGGTGACCACTCTTTATAGATCCTCCTCCTTCATATCAGTAGCTAAATGTGGATGTCTTATATAACTGTTATCATTGTTGTCATATGATTGGATATGCTATGACTATTTCTGGTTATACCCCCTGTGAGGGGAATCACTAACATAAATAGGCATTCGAATTTGATTTAAAATAAATAAAAATCCTTTTGAAATTAGAAGAGGTATAGGGGTGAGGGACGAGAACATTCTCCTCCCACTATATAAGGCTCTTGTCAGGCTCACATGGAATACTGCGTACAGTTCTAGTCCCCGGTGCTCAGGAAACATGTTGCAGTGCTGGAGGGGGTTCAAAGAAGGGCAACTAAATTAATAAACGGAATGAGAGGATTATTCACCCTGGTATTATTTACCCTGGAAAAAAGACGGCTAAGGGGCGATCAAATAACTATATATAAATACATTAGGCGACAATACAAGGATCTCTCCCATAATCTGCTTATACCCAGGACTGTGACGGTAACAAGAGGGTATCCGCTACGTCTAGAGGAAAGAAGGTATCATCACTAACATAGGAAGGGATTCTATACTGTTAGAGCAGTGAGACTGTGGAACTCTCTGCCTGAGGACGTGGTGATGGCAAAATCCATAGAGGAGTTTAAGAGGGGACTAGACATATTTTTAGAGTGCTATGATATTACAGGATACAGACATTAGGTGACCAGCAGGGTTGTTGATCCGGGTCTTGGAGTTAGGTAGGAACTTTCAAACGTTGATCCAGGGATTATTCTGCCTGTCATTATGGAGTTGGGAAGAAATGTTTACCTCTAAAATGGGTTAAATTGGCTTCTGCCTCATTGGTCTTTTTTGCCTTATTCTGGATCAACAAATGGGAAGAGTAGAAACAGGCTGAACTAGGTGGACATTGTCTTCTTTCATCCTAACATACTATGTTACTATTATTCCTCAATGGACTGTTTGACATGGCAAGACTCTCTGTAATTACAAGCCAATCGAGCAATTGTGTTTACACAGTGATTCGTTGGTCTTCCAATCAAAATTTTTACCAATTTAATGCTTCCAAAGTAATAATCTTTGGGTCTTTACACATTCAGACAATCAAAGACAGTTGAACATTACTGAATTGTATGCCTTAAAGAAGCGTATAAAGCCACCAGTTGTTGAAGCTGTGAGTTAAAAACTGCAAAGTACTCTAAGACTGTTCAATCACAGATCCACCTTAAGTGCAATCTACAGAGGTCAATCATAGTTCCAGCCACCGATATCCCTCAAAGCCCACCCCATGTTTTCCCACTATGCCCGATGCAGCCATGCACCATCATCATGGTACGTACCATGTAGTAGGGCACTTAGTGGTTGAGGTGGATCTGTAAAGAAATCTTCCCCATCTATACTATGTGTAGGTGTACTTTGCTTCTGGGAATAGTTCTTGTAAACATATGCATAGCCATGCTTTGGTGTAACACCAGACGTGCCATATATTGCATAATTTTACTGTAACCAGTAGAAGTCAGATTTATAGAGAAGGGGAGGTGTGTGGAAATACCCGGCAGTGCTTATTTGAGGAGCATACAGGTGATTTAGCAACTAGCTACAATATATAGATGCATTAGTAACTTTTTATTAGGAATTTAGTCAAACACTTAACGAGCAGCGTGCGTCTAGATTGGCAATCATTTGCTTATTGCATCAGAGCTAAGTGTTTTCAGAAATTCTTCAACAACTCCTACGTTATAACCCTCATTAGTTTCCTGCTTGTGTGAGAGTGCATTAAGCCAAAGTAAATGCAGTCAAGGGCTAATAGCTTAGGTCAGATCCCGGCAGACGTTTATGGGATAATACTACACCTTTAATGAAAATTATTCAAAAGCTCTAGTACGTAGACGGGAGCAGTAACAAGATAGTAAGGCAATTTCTTTTGATTCCACGTCCTTAAATTTAAGACAAGTGCATCATTAAATACAGTAGGTGAGCAGTAAGGTCCAAGTATGTCATGTGTAAGGGCAGAAATTCATAGTAAGATAGGAGCACTGGAATAATGGATTACAGATCATAGAATCATAGCATGGTAGAGTTGGGAGGGACCTCCAGGATCATCGGGTCCAACCCCCAGCTCAGTGCAGGATCACTAAATCATCCCAGACAGATGTCTGTCCAGCCTCTGTTTGAACACTTCCATTGAAGGAGAACTCACCACCTCCCGTGGTAACCTGTTCTAAAAATGTACAACATTGTAAAAGGGTGAGACTGCAAGTATCATAGTGCCCATGCCAACAGCCTATGGTGTATTTTTTTCATTAGTACAGTACTGGTTGGCAGTAGGCAGCCAAACTGTATACAGCACCTATCAACCAGTGTACAACATGGGTATGTATCTTATGAATCTCTAGCTCTTGTGAAACTAGCATGCCATGGAAGTTGTAGGTCGTCATAGTGTAAGGGAAGAGTAGGAGCTCCTTATCAAGATGTGCATGCTCAACACTCCCAATCCTTTACCCCTTTGAGTTGATGCCAATGAAAGTAGCCACAATGGCGCCATTCCCCACCACTGTTGGTAAATGGTGCTGCAATAAGTGCCTTGTAAGAGACTGCTCTGTAAAAAGAGTGCCTGCTCCGTTTAGTGAGGTGCCACTTTGTGCACGTGGTAGGGACTCAACCCATTACTGTGAGTGAGCATCACAAAGCAAAAGACAATAGCAACGACAAGGCTGCAGCTGAGAACAAGATGCACATTGAAGAAGTCTCCCTCCCGGCTAAACTGCTAGGATAGGGAGTGACGAGGTGCAGAAGGACGAGACAGCATCAACGTTAATCCGCTAGATCACAAGAGTTTATGTATCTGCTCTTGCATCAGCCCCTAAAGGCCACATAATTGTTATAGGAGATTCCAAGCCAAGATAGCAACCTGTGGCATCACCCTTGTATCAGGAAGGACCCCTTTTGGACTTGCAGTAAGAGACTTTGCCTATAGTTGAGGTATGTGACCAGTGATCCATGGACTGACAGCTTGCACCCTCTTATGGAGTCATGTGTAAAATACTGTACTGTAGAGGTTTGCGTGCTACAAATCAAACTTGCTTCCACCTGCCTTATTGCTCTGCCATCCAAAAGAACCTGCCCCTGCCTGCTTTCCACAGCGGCATATTGGGACTTGTCATTTCACAACATTGCAGCTAAAGATATAGAAATGACCATTTAATTGGTTAATGCACACATTAACAAAGACAGTTATTGAAAAGTCACTATCAACTAGGCGGGCATGCTGGATAATATAATTCAGTGATGAGAGGAAATAATTTCATGAAGGGGTACAGTAGGGTAATCTACTGTATTATATAACATTTTTAAGAAAACTTGTCCAAAAGCTGCAACATTGTAAACTGCATTACAAGCCTAGATCTTTGGAATCCCACTTTAAAGCTATGTTTATATTCCCCATCTGCAGCAATGTCAAGAAGAAGAGGAGCGGAAACATTAGATCAGTAGACAAAAAGCTAGATTGGTGTAAGTGTGAATGAACCTTCTCTCCCATTTCTCAAACTATTTGGAGTGCACTATACTATATCCCAGACAGGAAGCAGTACAGCTTGGTGCACCCGGTTTTGGTGTGGTACAAGCTAGGAGACCGAAAAACTGTAGGCTTAGGGGAGGACAAAGGACTCTGACAATCTAACTAGCTGCCCTCGTACTACACTAGAGATAATGTAGATAAGGACAACAGATATGTAGCCTTTGATATTGCAGGTCACCAAAAGCAACAATTACGCTTATACCGTTTATGGCTAATTGTTAGCAGCTATCAAGGATACAATTCAGCACTAAAAGTCTTAATATGACAATGATACTCTGTGCCCATGAAGGCAGAAGATTTGCATCTGAGCAACATTTACAAATAAGGCAACACGAATCGCTTCCACTGTCATATAATCAGACCTGGAACAAACAGGTGTATTCACAGCTTTCATTGTTACTCTTCTCAGTTAGAGAGATATGAGATAGGTGGACAGATAGTAGATCTTTCCATTGATCAATCTTGTCATGCAGATTACTTGATTATCGATGAGTTATCTAAACAGCAGTCACATATACTACTAGTATTATACTCCAATATCCAGGAAGCTTACCAGCAAACATGAGCTCCGACACATCTGGCTTGACATGAAGACAGGTGAATAATGGCATTGGGCACTGGCCATCACCTAATTTTTCCTGCATGTTACTTAACTTGCTGTGCATTCTCTGTTATAAAAAAAACACAAAATTACAAAACGTCATCTGGAAAATGGACAGCAGAAAGTGAAAGACTAGGATGAAGAGCACTTCGCTCCCCACCACCTCAATATTGCATTTCCTAAAGAAAAACAGGTCAAGACAAGAGTCAATGCACATTTTGAAAATCTCGTCCACAAGCTGTGGAAATAACCTGCACAAAAATTGACTTGCGGTGCGGAATTCAAATCTGCCACATGTCAAATTTATCACTGTAGAATTTCCGCTGTAGAATTCCCCACCTCTTAATGAGGGGGTGAATTCTGCAAAGTAATTAGTGATGAGACCTTCTTCAAAACCGGCACCAAATGGTTTGGAGGCAGACATTCAGTGGCTGCTCTGCAACGAAATGCTCACTGCGGACATTCCACTGGAAATCAGCCTCGTGTGGACCCGGCCTAAGAATGCATAAAAAAATAGAAGTGTTAATTGACAAAAGTAAACTATTAACAAAATGCAAAAATAAACAAATATCCCTTTCTTCTGGTGTAACCACCCTTTGCCTTTAAACCAAAATCAATTCTTCTGGGTACACTCGCAGTTTGAAGGAAATTGTCAAAGAGGTTGTTCTAAACATCTTGGAGATCTACAGATCTTTTGTGGATGTTGGCTTGCTGAAATCCTTCTGTCTCTTCATATGATCTCAGACAGACTGGATGATGTGAGATCAGGGCTCTGTGGGGATATCATCACTTTCAGGACTCCTTGTTTTCGCTAAAGATAATTCTTAGTGCCATTGACTGTATGTTTGCAGTTGTAGTACTACTCCAGAATACAGCCAATCAGACGCCTCCCTGATGGTATTGTATGATGGATAAGTATCTGCCTGTATTTATCAGCATTGAGGACCCTGTTAATGCTGACCAAATCCCCCGACATCACTTGCTGAAATACAGCCCCAAGCTTAAAAAGGAACCTCCACCATGCTTCACTGCTGCCTGCAGACACTCATTGTACCGTTTTTCAGCCCTTCGGCGAACAAACAGCCTTCTGTTATAGCCAGATATTTTTAATTTTGACTCATCAGTCCAGAGCACCTGCTGCCATTTTTCTGCAACCCAGTTCCGATGCTTTCATGCATAGTTGAGTTGCTTGGCCTTGCCTCTGCATAGAAGTTATGGCTTTTTGGCTACAATTTTTCCTTGAAGACCACATCTAGCCAGACTTTCCCAAACAGGAGATGGGTGTACCCGAGTCCCACTGGTTTCTGCCAGTTCTGAGCTGATGGTACTGCTGGACATTTTTGAAGGGAAGCAAGCATGCCATGTCTTGCATCTACTGCACTAAGTTTCCTTGGCCAACTACTGCATCTACAGACCTCAACATTGCTTATTTGTGCTTCTTTAAAAGAGCTTGAAGAGCACACTTTGAAACCCCAGCCTGCTTTGAATTCTTTGCCTTGGAGAGACCTTGCTGTTGCAGTATAACTACCTTGTATCTGGTTGCTGTACTTAGTCTTGCCATGGTGCATGACTTGTGACATGAAACAGTCTTCCACAACCTCACCTTTGTAGCAGAGTTTGGCTGTTCCTCACCCAGTTTTATACTTCCTACAAAGCTGTTTGTTTCAATGAATGACTATTTCAACCTACATATGAAAATTACGATCACCATCACCTGTTCTTGTAGGTTTGTAGTCAGATATATGATTAACCAATTATACTAGACATTTGACAGTGTACCTAGAAGGATTGATGCTGTTTCGAAAGCAAAGGGTCATCACACCAAATACTGATTTAATTTAGACTTCTTTTGTGCATTCACTTTGCATTTTGTTAACTGACAAGTGTAACATCTCTATTTTTGAAAGCATCCATACTTTGCAAAGTTTTAGGCAGATGTGGGAATAAAAACATAGTAATGTATGCCACTGTATAGCAGCAAACATTGCGCATAGGCACCCTGTAAATAGAAAATTATTTACAGGGTGCCTTTTTATAGAATAGTGCAGCAAAATGTAATATATAACAAGAGAAAAGAAAAGAGGTATACATTATATACCAGCAAGACAAAAGCCAATGGGACACTTGGTGTCAGTCAGGTAAACTGGGACCTATGGATACATTGATTTATTAACCAGGAGCTTTCCCAATGCATACGGCAACCAGGCACTCCAAAGACAATAGGAATGTAGAATTAGCAGTCTAAATGAAACATTACTCATTAACAGCCCCTTATTGTACTTTGAAATGAGGGTTTATTTGCATAGAAGTGTTAAACTAAATGAGCCTGAGGTATATGGTATTTACAAGTGCTTTTACACCTAATTGCCCGAATGACGTCAGAGTTGACTCGCTCATCCTGTTTTTACAGCCAGATCAATAGTTGGCTCCTTCACTCACTAAATCATTCACATTCAATGCAGAAGCAAATGAGAATGACCTAACGATCGGTAGTTGAGCCGAATGATTAGTAAACAATGATCTTTATGCTTGCATGAAAGGAATGAGCAGACGATTTACCGTTCGCTCGTTGGCTGTGCTTACACTGAACGATCATCATTCATTTTCATTCATTTGAACAATAATGGTCCTGTGTAAAGGAGCCCTAACTGTTTGTCCATGCCTAGGGCTTTGGTATTCTCACCATAGTGAATCATTAACCACGCCATTAGCTTCATACAAAGAACCATTCATACTTGTACAGGCTTCTACTTCCTCTTCTTGTTCGGCAAGTAGTCCTCTAGAAATGTAACGTCCCAAAATTCATGTTTGAGCATATTTAAAAAAAAAAAAAAATTAAAAAAACAACACACACACAAAACACATTGGCCAAATAAATGGAGATGCACTCGCCCGTAAAATTTAAGGGCTACAACACTGATGGCCTAACCATTGGCTACATCATCAATATCAGATCAGTGAGGCTCTGACTTTCGGTAGCCCTAGTGATCAGCTGATTGAAGTGGGCATGACACTGGCCGTTAGTCGCAGTTCTGTACTTTTACTAGTAGCTGTGCCTTTTAGTTGACTGCATATTCCTATTTATTTGAACAGGACTGAGTTATTCTGTGCTGCAGTACACTATTCTGTCCAGCCAAACTGCTGGAAATGAACATAAGTAGTTTTGATAGTGACAGCCTATGGAGCCTTCCAGCATTTCAGACAAAACCCCTGGTGAGAAGCCAAGCACGAGCTTCAAGACACAATGGGAATGTGGCCTTACTTGTGCAATTTCAGGTTTAAACTGCAAAATAAATGCGGGAAAGCAATTTTTAAATCAATCTTCAATATCCATTTTCAGATTTCAAAGATCAACCGCTTAAGGACCAGGCTGCTTCAGTCCTAAAGGACAGATACTTTTTAGCAATTTTACGTACCTATTTTTATTTTTGTCAGCTACCAAAATTATCTTGCTGTGTTTTTTTCCCCATGACATACAGAGCTATTTTTAACATAATTTTTCCATTTATATTAGAATAAATTTAAAAAATAAACTATAAATTAGAATTTTTTTTCTACCCCCAAAAACTTAAAGTAAGAGAATGGGTTCCTCATTTTATTTCCGAATTTGTATAGTCTGATTACAGGGTGCATATGGCAATGGTTTTGGTATGCAGGCGGTGTTGGGTCTTTTTCTTTATGTATGTATATATTTTTATTTTATTCCATGAATTTTTTTTACTTATCTTCATAACAATGTAACATCTATGTCCCCCATGACGTCATACAAGACCTCTGTTTTTTTAAAATTTCACACTTTTCCACTGTAGCTGGGGCATCCATAGGAGCAGCATCCATAGGAGCCCCAGTTACAGAGGAAAACATCCCCCTGTAGTGACAATAGTCACTAACAGACCTGATCAGGGTCTGCTAGGACCCTGCAGCGCTGCTGTGCCAGGGAACACCTGGTGTTCCTGTGATTACCAGGTCAAATAGCAGAAGTAATAATAATGAAAAGGAGAAGGCAGAAGTGGTTAAAAACAGCCGAGGACCCAGAAGAGAAGGGAAAAGCTGTGTAACAACCAAGGACCCGACCTGCTCCTGCTTCATTGCAGGAGTAGGAGCTTTAATCCTGCCGTACTTCTGCTATGTGCCAGGATTAAAGCCCAGAACCGAACACCGTAAATTTGCCGTGTTTGGTCCTTAGGGCATTAAAACTATTAGTAGATTGCAAAGTACAAGATTACTGTAGACCTGTGCACTCCTACCAATATGATTACAGACCGTCATAGACGATAGAGTGAGGCAGGGTACTTTTCCTCTCTATCTTCAATTTTGTGGGAGCAAATGCTAAATTACAAGAAAATCTCAATTCAGACGATTCAAATAAAAAATGTAGACAAATAAAAGCAACATCTCTTACATCTTGGATAAGGGTCTCCCCAATAAGCATGGAAAAAACATCAGTGAAAGTAACAGGCTGTCCAGAACTCTTCTTCTTCCATAACGCTTCAACATAGCGTTTGATTTTCTGGGGTGTTAGTAGAAGAAGCGGGCTGTAACTGACATTGTGCATGACCTCCTGATTGATTTCCTTTGGACCTTTCTCTGGGAATTCAGGGTGAGAGTAAAGTGTAGACATATACCTGCAATACAGGGAGACGGACAGTTTATAAATACGAACACAACAGCTTATGCTGTTTACAGACATGTCCCCGTGTCAGTTTCAGTAAACTGCATTTCTCATAACGTTTCTAACAATTCTGCAGTTACTTGGAATTCTGCGTTTTGTTACTCCGTTATTCATCTTACAAATGTTTAGAATAAACTGACCCTGTTCAGTCAGTGCCAGACTAAGCACAGGCCTTTGACAAGGGGATCGTAGCACCCTGTTAAGTTATTCTTAAGGTTTATGACTATGTCCATAGGTTTCGTCCACGAGGTTTATGTGTGAATCCACAAAAATGGGATTCAGATAGAAGCTCTAAGGAAGCTATAGGCTGTAGTTAAAATGGAAACCAAACAGAACTCCATTAGACTAAGTTTCTATTAGTTTCTAGCATTTGTGCCAGACAGAATAGTGTGGTCGACCCAGGGGTGTAACTTGAAGCTTCTGGCCTCCATTGAAAAATCTGTAACAGAGCCTCCAACTATAATGCTTTAGTCATAGCCTCTGTATTTGGAAAAAAGAAGCCTTATGGGCCCCCAAGGCTCGTGGGCCCGGGTGCAACCGCATCCTCTGCATCCCCTATAGTTACACCCCTGGGTCGACCACATTTAACTACTAACAGTCTATGATTTAGTTTGGGGCTCTATCGTAATCCACTTTTTGGGGATTTTGATGCAACACCAAGATGCAGTCATAAATTAGTTCCCCCTTAAACGGGATTGTATGAGATTAGAAAAAAAAAGTTTCATGCCTCCCCAGAAACTCTTTCATTACAGCAGAGCCCCATTCAGCTTAACAGAGCTGAGATGCAATACTGGACACAGCAATAGGAGGAGTGGTGCCGTTTCTGGACAAAATGTAATACAGCACCAAACAAGCAAATTTTTTGTTTGTATAGCAAGATACAAATTGGTTGAACCCACCAAATACATTCAGATGGACTGGCTAGGATTTAATGGTCTTCAAAATCTTCCCAAAACTCAGAACACAAGAGAATACAAGAAAACAAGGGTGATGGTGCGTTAGAAAGGAGAAAGCCAGTAAGAGGAGACCTTGCGGGCAACACATTTCAAAGCCAAATTAGCACCTTCATCTGGCCTTTGATAAGCAGTATTACAACCAAGCTTAAATAGACTGGGGACAGAGCAGATATCACAGAGTCATGTGATCATGTCACACAACTATCCCAGCTATTTAAATATATCACATAATTAGATATGCACGATGGAGCCATATTTGTTTTTTCAGAAGTAGAGGGAAGGAAGGGGTGGGAAAGCTGGATTTCAACTTGCTTGATACATTGTTCCAAGTGTGCATGTTTACTGCAGAGATGGGAGAAAAAAATTTGCTTGTTGAACAGCCAGCTTAAAGCATTTTTGCTGTTTTTTTGAGAGACTTTACTCAACTTTAAATTTCTTTTACTTCTAGTGCAGGGATGTCCAAATCATTTTCATCAAGGGCCACAACAGCCTTATGGTTGCCGTCCAAAGGGCCAATTGTGATTATAAAGTCATTTAATCAATAAAACCAGGCATTAAAGGGTCTTTTATGCAGAGCGATTATTGTGTGAAAAATTGAATAACTGGGAACTTTTGATCAATTTAACAGTATAGACACATACAACCCATCAGTGATGATTCTATTGGTGAAAAATTTGTATGCTCTAGGAGGACATAAAAAACATAGTTTGTTGGCAGTACATTGGGCAAAACCAATGATAAGCACTCACATATCACTCTAAATTCATATTAAACTTATCTCAACATTTTAACCCCTCAACAATCAGTCAAGTATTTCAAATTTATGAGTAAATTTACAAATATTTTAGAGCATTTTATTAGTAGTTCATCCTTATGATATTAGCTCATACAGTATGATACATAAAGTAATAAAAAACAGAAACTGTGTATGTCACTGTTTTAGGCAGATGCCATTACAATAACCGAATCATCAAACTTTTCTTCAATATACACTACACATACATGAATGTATGTAGATATCTAAACTCTAAAAAGAGGCACTTACCATGTAGATCCAGATAACCCAGCAATGTAGGTGGCACAATCAAGAACCCCTGACTCATACAAAGCCTTCATCACCCCAGCAAAGCCAACCATGGCACGAAATCCACCACCAGAGCCAAGAACTGCAATTACCGGTACCTAGAAAACAGTAAAAAGTGGTTTCCAAATTAAGATAGAAAACAGAAGAATGATTTACTCCAGAAGTAAAAAAAGACATTGCACACATATAAAAATGCTAACAATAAGGGCTATTTTACCACCCATATATCAACCCAGAGATGTCCCTGGAAGGCAAGATCATGAGACAGAGACTGACTTACTATGGACATGTGATGAGGGAGAATTTGGTGGAAAAAGAGATGCTACTTGGACTGGTCAGTAGTAAAAGGAAACCGGGAAGACAAAAGACACGTTGACTGAAAGAAGGACACGGGAATGGACATCGGGCAATTGAAAGCAGAGAATAGAGAGGACTGGCCTACAGAGTATCCAAGAGTTGGACATTACTGAACGGATAGAATTGGAATATGAAGGTTACTTTACAGATACCAGTCAGCTGTATCATGCAGCCATTGCTGAGAAATTTGAAGCGATCCTGTCTGATATGAAGAAGAGGCAATGAAATCTTGTGTATCCACTGTGGTAAGGCTCTGTTCAGGCTCTATATTTAGTGTACTGCTTCATGTATGCATTAAACATATACAGTTACATGTTCCTGCTTTTGATTTTCATTGTAAAAATGTAGCACGCACCAAGTGATACATTTCTTTATGCAATCCACCTGTTTTGGAGTGTACTCAACCACGCTTGTCAATACAATTACAGAATAGATACATTGATGTACTGCCTGCCAGATAAACCAGCCCTTAGTTTCATATAGATTTGGATAACCAAATTCTATGGCCACACTGGTATATACAGAACTACTTAACGTATATGCTAAAGGCACATCAGATATGGTGTGGACTGATAGTGGGAGATAATGTTTGTGTCAAGAATACCTTTGCCTAATTTATTTGCACCGTGGGTTAAATAAAGTAGCAATTGCATTTCCAATAAATGGAACTTTTTCTTATAGTGCAATAATTAAAAAAAATGTTTTAAAAAATGACACACTAACCCCTTTAGCTCTAAACAGAATTTTACATGTCCGAAATATGTTAAGAAGATTTTTGTTTGATTTTCTTCCCCCATCAAGACAAGATAGGAAAATTTGCAGCAGCCATAAAACTTGAAAAGTTCACTACTACATATGACCTTCCATTAAATGTATAATTTTGGATCATTGTAAATGACAACGTACATCTCTTGACGTGGAACATAAATCTTTGCTCTGTTCAGGTCCCAATAGTTTCTTTATTCCATCGATAACTGTATGTTTTCGTTTCTGACGGAAGAGTTTTTCTTGATCGCACAGAGCCATGCTGAACCTTAGATCCGTGGATGAACTGTATTCAAATACAAGCAGAACTTTAAAACTTCTCCAAACATTGGAAATGTAAGTAGATACATATTAGAGATGAGCGAGCATACTCGCTAAGACAAACTACTCGAGTGAGTGGTGCCTTATGCGAGTACCTGCCCGCTTGTCTCTAAAGATTCGGGTGCCGGCGGGGGAGAGCGGTGAGTTGCGGGAGTGAGAAGGGGGGAGCGGGAGGGAGAGAGTGAGATTCCCCCCCCCTCGTTCCTCCCCGCTCTCCCCCGCTGCTGCCCGCCGGCACCCGAATCTTTAGAGCAGGGAGGTACTCGCATAAGGCACTACTCGCTCGAGTAGTTTGCCTTAGCGAGTATGCTCGCTCATCTCTAATACATATACTGGCAGAATGTATGTACGCAGGCAAAAAGGAGTATTGGAAAAGTTGTGGCTGTTGCAGGTGGGTGTCAGCTCTTAGAAATTGCCAGCCCGTAGTGGGTATAGGGCAGGTTGAGCTCCTGGCAGGCGGTCCGTTAATGAGTTAAAAATGCGTGCATTGCAAAGTATACTATAAACACATTTGATTATAAAGCACTGTTGATTGACCAGCTAATGTGTAACTACAGCTCCCAGATCGAGGCCATCGGTGCTCGATGGGAGTTGACGTTTCATAACAAATGAGTTGCGAATCGTTGGTCTAAATAAATGTTTAGTGAGAACATATTTTTAGGATAAAAGACAGATGGTAAAAGGGTTGTACAGCATTAGAAAAACATGGCCGATTGCTTTATTTAAATAAGTCTGGCTGAGCTGTAATACCATAACCAACCTCTGGACATATGAGGCACCGTTTTCGACAGATCTGATGCATGGGATGGCATATCTGTTTGCTACAAAACTACGTATGTCATAAATGTTCTAAGAGCACTAGAACATGATACATACCATTCTTCTAGTGAGACTCCTAGGATTACCTCCGTAACCTAATAGAACAGAATCATGAAAACTGCATAAAAATTATCATCGATCCATTAATACTGGAATGTTACTATTCACATATGCTCATGCACAAGCAAAATATACCGTATGAACTTTAACCTGTAGAAACCCCAGCCTGGTGAGCAATATATACCGTATATAACATACAATTGATAAGGATTAGCAGAATGATCAGCTCTCCTGGCTTGGCAGTTTTAGAAACTAATTGTATTTTCTTATATCTGCACTGTGCTGCTCCTCTATTATTCCTAATAGTAAAGTATGACTATATTTCAAACCAGGTGTTATCGTTCCTCTAGTCTAAAGGGTTTGTCCCCACACTGTCCGCACTGATTTGACAGTGTTAGATTATGTAGCCCCACCCTGACTGGTAACACCCAGTTGTCAATTTATTCCTTTATTTCTAAGGAGTAGCAGAGGAACATAACAATGCAGAGTTCTAAGAAAATAAGCTTCAAATCTCTGATATTATTGGGGATACATTACTAAAACAGAACATGGTAGGAAGACTGACAGATCCTATTTGAATTTTAAATCTTGCTTTTAATAGTCAGCTGTGTAATAGTCATTTGCATGCTAGGTTATGTTCAGAATAACTACAATGAAAAGAATGCTGTGGTGGCTGAGTGTAGTTATTTAATACCACGTGGAAGAGAAAAATGCAATTTACCACGTACAATACAGTTGCCGTCAACACCCGCTGGCAACAGTTCCGATAAGCCGCGTGGCTCATCTGAGCTGTTATCCCTTTAAAGGCCACTGTCAATTGTGACAGCGACGTTTAAATCCCCCAAACGATGTTCAGGGGTCCCGTACAGCCCCCCACAATAAGATCGCAGGGAGCCGTGTGGGTGACATGGCAGCCGGGGGTCTTCTGAAAGGCCCCAGGGATGTTATGGCAGAATGCCCATCAAGACATGCCCTTGGGTTGTCTTGATAAACTGCCTGCCCGATCGCAGTATGATGTAATGCTATGGCATTACATCAAACTGCAGGAGCAAGCAAACCATCACAAGTTCTTGTCTCCTCAAGGGACTAAAAAACAAAAAAGTAGAAATAAGGATAAAGTTTTACTAATTATTAAAGAAAAAAAAGTAATAAAAGTAAAAAAAAAAACCTTTTACCATATTTATAATAAAAGAATCAAAATAATAAACCAAAAAATATATATTTGGTATCGCTGCGTCCATAAAAGTCTGATCTATCAAAGTAATGCATTATTTACCCCACACGATGAACGTCTTCAGCAAAAAAAATAAATAAGGAACACCAGAAATGTGCTTTTTTTGGTCACCCTGTCTCCAAGAAAAAATGCAATAAAAAGCGATCAAAAAGTCATACGCATTCCAAAATGACACTAACGCAAACTACAGGACGTCCTGCAAAAAATGAGCCCTCGCACAACTAAGTCGATAGAAAAATAAGAACTATTGTGCGGAGAAGATGGTGGCAGAAAATTAAGTATCTTTGATAAAAAAAAATACAAGCAGTACATCAAAAAATATATATGTTTGGTATCGTAGTAATCGTACTGACCCATAGAATAAAATTATTAGGTCATTTTTGTTGCAGTTTGTGCGCCATAGAAACAAGACACTTTTTTGAAGATTTTCAGTACATTACATGGTACATTAAATAGTACCATTGAAAAATACTGGTCCTGCAAAAAGCAAGACCTCATACAGCTATATCGATGGATAAATAAAGGAGTTATGATTTTTTAAAAGGGGGGAGGAAAAAACATAAATGGAAAAACGAAAAAAAAAAGCTTGGTCACTAAGGGGTTAATATAATCCAACTGTTTCTGAATACGGCTATAGGTCTGTCTATAACATTGCTACATTTCATGAACTGTTAACGGTACCGTATTAAAGGTAAAAGGAACTTCTCTTTTCTCTCCAGGTTTCAATGATGAGATGTTGAATGTTGTTGTGCCCAATGTTTCATCCATCACATAATTAGCATCCATTAAAGTCACCTAAGAAACACAAATTGGTCCTCATGTATCAACGTGCTTTCAGAATATTTTGGGCTCACAAGAGATTAATGAGAAAAGAAAACACATGGAGAAACAAGAGTCAAAAAAGAAGCAGCAGCGGGTGAGCAAAAAACCACACAGGAGGTTGGCGTAAAGGGGCTGTACCACATTTTCAAGTTATCCCTTATCCACAGGAATAGGGTGTAATTCACTGATCGTTAGAGTTCTCACTGTTAAGAAACCCACCGATCTCGAGAACGGGACTTTTTAGTCCCACTCTGTCCCTGCTGGAGTCACTTCGTCCCTGGCAGTGAAGTCACTGAATGGAGTGCTAGCCGAGTGTGAGCTGTCAGCGCTATTGTTTAACCCTTTCCAATACAATTTGTATCCTGGTTTTCCTAGGGGGCTTACTCTTTTTAGGCTGTTATACAACAGCACTATATGCTGGCTAAAGCCAGTACTGCATGAGGTGACACATTGGATAGACTCTGACAGCAGAGAGACTGGCAATATACAGTAAGAGAACCCCGACGGACGTCTTCCAACATCGGAGCTGTACGGCCTTAAATCATAATGTCTTTAGACGTCAGACAGTGGATTGGAAAGGGTTAAATAGGGCTGACGGAAATAGCCAAGCAACAATCACTCAAGTATTTCTGCAGTCGCATTGAAAGTGAATGGAGTGCTAGTGCACTTGTGTGACCAGCACTCCGGTCTCCTCCTCACTGAGGTGGGGGTTGTAGTAACCCTGCGGTGAAGAGGATAGGGGACATGGGACCCCCATTCTCAAGACCCCTGATCCCAAGATTAATATGTAAAATCTATATAGTGTTAATACAGTTTATGTGCCAAATTCCACAAACAGATCCCATCTTCCATGAAGACTAAGAAGCGGACACACCCGATTCCACCACTGACCCTCCACTTGTGTGCCAGACATATAAACCAGACGGCGGCTTTTCCAACCTTTATCACCATCAGAAATTATTGAAACAAATGACCCATCTTAAGGCCTTATAGGTAGGGGTTTATTTGTAAATCGTGGAATTCAGAGCTCCTACTAACAGACTGAGAAACGTAAGGGGTACATGCAGGAACATGCCGGTGCCAGAGGAGAGGCGCTCAGCCTTGTTATATGGAATCATCTGTGAAGACAGAACGTTCATTATACCTCCAAAACATTATCCTGGTTGGGATCCAAAATAAATTCAAAGGACTCATTCCAAACTGGATTAATGTCATTGTTTATGTGCTTTGTTCTTTTTCTGCCATCTGGTGCTAATGCAATATAAAGTTCCACATAGGGGTCAGGTGTGTCAACTGAAAGAGAAAAGAAGAAAGATCAAAGTATTTATGTAGGTGCAGCTCCACAATCTTCCGCTAGGTTTGCAGCAATGCTTAGACCTTTTACAAGTTCTGTGGGGGATAATTAGCCAAGACCAAGTTTACATCTATGTTGCGAATTCCAGTTTATTAAATGGAGTTAAAGTGGTGATGGCTCTGTCATACAACAGACACCAATGGTACACAATGGACCCTAGTGACTTGTCATGGAGGTCCAAGAAAGAATGAAGCGGCAGCATCAAGTGGTGCAAAAATGTCTCCAAAAGTTTCTCTCATGGCAAAGTCACAGCGACGTTTCGACCGGCAATTAGGTCTTTGTCAAGCTTGACAAAGACCTAATTGCCGGTCGAAACGTCGCTGTTACTTTGTCATGGAAGAATAAACTTTTGGAGACATTTTTGCATCACTTGATGCTGCCGCTTCATGCTTTCTTGGGTTGAAGTTCTCTGATGTGGTCCATGTCCTGGTGGCGTTTGCATCTCTGAGGAGTCCTACCCTGATTATTTGGTTATTTCTGTGCTTTTGGTGACTTTTCTACTTGTAATGGGGTTCCATCCTTTTACTGTACAGCTGAATGCAATGCCTTTTTTCATCAAGTGTAATGGAATCAGCTATGGAGGTCCCTAACAGATATAACCGTGCTGTTACATTGTATATAACTAAGTGCTAAGTGCATATTGCAAACATTACTTGAAATGGAATTTACAGATTGAAGGAGTAGAAAAGTAGATAATTACTTACGCATATCACCAAAAGTTCCTTTGGTGACATTAGTGGCTCTTAGGACTGTTACTGTAAATCTGTGCGAATACTGATGTTCAACCTGGGGTGAAAGTTGTATAAGAAAGGTTACTGATACATTCAGTTTTCATATTACATACACATGATAGTTCAATTCCCAGGTCTATTTCTAATCTATAGTCTTAAAGCCCATTTGATGGTCAGATTATCAGCATGAAATGTGCCTTCAAGAATCGGGTCAATCTAAAATGCTCAACGATCAACCAATGTATCAGTGATCGTTGATTTTCAGCAAGGATAAAAATGCTCGCTGATTGGTTGAACAGCCACCTTATGAGGATGAACTATTGGACCAACGTTTTTTTGTCCCGATAGTAGTGATTTTCGGCCTTCAAAGCAAACCAGCTGAGAATTGACCCATGTAAAAAGAACCTTAACTTAAAAGAGACAGTCACCGTCTTTTTGAACCCCTTCGAGGACAGCACAAGGTAGTGACAGTCACACTGATTGCAGTGATGTATCTGCTGTACGTATCTGTGCAGTAGTTTTTGAGAAACGTACATTTTATCAGTAGCAGCACATGGACAGAGGACTACAGGAAGTAGTCCTAAATATTCATGAGCTGCAGACCAGCTATACCCAGTCGGCTCATGAATATGTAGGACTACTACTGAGTCTGGGTGCTACTAATAAAATGCAAATTTCTCCCAAACTACTGC